>NC_056739.1:441451078-441516078 GCF_019279795.1 Protopterus annectens
CCACATGTGAGAATGTACTCACATTTGACTTTTTTTCAGCACAGCACTGACTTCAGACATTGTACACACTTCTGCGTTTTAGCAGTTTTGTCCCTTCCCTCTTATGCACAACCTATTATTCTATCTACTGTCGAGGTTTGTAAGGGCACATTCATGTTATTTATGTCTGCAAATGGAATGAATGTGTTACAGGGAATGTTCTTCTCCATATAGATGTATGCATATGTGTATGCATATATACTTATAATGAACTCGCTGACCTCCATGAGGCAGTCCAATTAGAACCAGCCCATCCAACCCTGACACGCCTGGATCCATAATTCCATACCCATAGTTCCTCCACCCCACCCGAGTTCAACATACACGCATACCATCCATTGTCCAGTTGCTATCGCAGTCATGACACACCTCCACACATTGCCCTCTCCCCAGCATTAGGGGCCCTACACATATGTTGTCCCAACCCATGTATTATCAGGCTCTCCCACCATTTAGTCCTTGAACATACCTGCCCTTGCTTGTGTAATGGTTGGAGGTCCAATCATCCTATCAATTTTTGGGTAGTCCCACCAGGGACTACCCTCTGATCATTTGTAAAGTAGACTTAGCAGATCAACAGTGTTACTCCCACTGGTAATATCCTGCCTTTGGTGTGAGTAGCAGTGCTTTGCTCACTCCTGCCCAGCTGGATATGACATACACTGACAGCGCTATATAATACTGGGGTTGCTGTTGATTCCCTTCTCATTCCTTTTGTATGCTTTATTGTTACGACGTTCATTCTTCATATATATATATCTATATATATATATATATATATATATATATATATATATATATAGGTTCATAGGTAGATACTAGGCTATCTGCCCTAGGACATTTATAAGCCTAGCCATAGTGTATATATTATATATCTGTACATACTTATATACCTTTCCTGTGCTGGACACTGCTTACACCCGCACAAGCGCACTCACACTTGCTTACTGGTACTTATATATGTTTGCTGCTTCTTATTTGTGCTTACACCTGCTTACTAGTGCCTTATTCATGACAGTACCACTTTGATTGAATGATATTTAGTTAAACATCTCATGTGATACTCCAGTTCACATTTACATGTTATTATGTCGGTGTTACAGCAAAACAACATTCATTCACATGGAAAATTATATGTGCTGTAGTTGGACTCGAACTATGAATGTCTGCTCGTTAGGTGGCTGCTCTACCCACTACACCATTGACATTTACGTTGATTCCGCATGTTTTTCTCTATTTGAATGAGTTTGATGTGTAAGCTACGCTCAGCAGAGGGCTGTGACACGTAAACACGCTGCGCTTTGCTTACACTTTAGATATTGCAGCAATACAAATGTAAAACAGGGACATGGGGAATCTTCTTGTGAAAGTTCTAGTGACTGGGCTCAACATTCCACTACGTGCTTGTGTGTTTACTACTTCGATCTTATTTCAGCGCTCGTGGACACTCTTGTATGCTTAGCATACATCTCGGTATCCATGGACACTGAATTACTGGCTTACTATTAGAGGCGGGCTCTAATAGTAAGCATAGTAGGTTGTGCAACTGTCAGGGCATGTTTACGCCTCCGTAGAGCACTTGAACATGCCCCCTGCACTTGCACACATTTCCTGTGCACGTCGAGGGTACGGCGGCACGCTCATAAATATTCATATGGTGCTGCTGCACCATCTGTATTGAGGACGTTTGGCGCAAGGCTAAAATCGTCCTTGCGCCGAGCTTCCTGAATCCTGGGGGTAAATTATTCTGTATTCATTTCTCAAAAGAAAAAAATACACTGAACTGGCCACTGATTTCACCTCAGCAAGCAGAATAAACAAAATTAAACTTTCTTGTACCACAATAGTAAATCTCTGCTCAGTATTACAGTTGATCAAGAAGGAAATCATCCAATTACTCTGTAATCTTTGTACTTAATTTATTTTATTCTAATTAAAGCACTCCTTCAAAACAATAAGCTAATAGTAAAGTATTACTGTGTGCTTCATACAGGAAAGATTTACAAATTATTATGCATAGTACATGTGTACTATGTGTCCAAATGCATGTACTATGCATAGTACGTTTGTGCTATATCCCCAAATGCATGTACTATGCACATTATGTGTGTACTATATGCCCAAATGCATGCACTATGCGCAGTATATGTGTACTATATGCCCAAATGCATGTACTATGCACAGAATGTATGTGCTATATGCCCAAATGCATGTATTCCCATGTTGATAATTTCAGAATAAAGAGAGTTATATAATTCAGTAAGACACATGTTTATACCATTAGGAAACACTTGGTGTTTCATTTTACTTCCAAAAGCATAATTTATATTTGTCATATCAGTTTGTGTTTAACAGTTAGTCATAAAGTCATGAATTTTTTTGTAAGAAATTGGTGTACTAAAAAGACAAAAAATCGCTCCCTGGTACTTTGATGCTTCAAAAATATTTAATTCTATCCACATATAAAACCAGAACAAAACAATCAAATATAGAAATGCAAAGCTTTTACCCACAACTCTTTTTTAATGCTAGCATTTAAAGCCCTTTATTGTCTTAAGTTCTTTGAGACATCCCCCTAATACTTTAAGTGTTCATTCTTTTCTTTGCTGTAATGGTTACTTTCCCATGTTTCATTTTCCTCTTGATATTGAAGTATAGTTCCCATTCATGTCTTCATAGTTTGTGATTATGTAGTTGTTTTATAGATAAGAAGCAGCTTTCTCCAGTGTGCCAAAGTAGAAACATTTGTTAGAAATGTTTTAAGTCTTGCACAATAGAGAATATGAGTTTTAGTATTATTTCTGAAAGTTTTTATCAGGGGCAAGCAAACTTTTCTGTTTTTTTTTCATAGTCTAAGTGGAGATGTCATTCTCAAAAGTGATACAATTGCAATAAATTTTAACAAGGAGGCTTTGACCAAGCAGTTTTTAGAATAAACTGTTTGTCAAGACAAAACATAACTTCAATGTTTTTAGCCCGTAGAAGATTCCTGCCTTATGGATGAGATCACCAAAGGTGTTAGCACTCTTTCTATCCTAAAAGAACTTCCCACCTGTAAGTTTAAAAATTTGGAAGCCAAGTGGTTAAGAACTCATATTACTGCTCTCCATTTTCTCGGGTATCACATACATTTCCATTTGTTCTTTCTCCATTTTTGTGGTCCACATAGCATATCGAGCAGCCATGTATTTTGTTAGAAAAATAAATTGCATTGTGTTTTCCTCCTCTTTCGACATATCATCAGTGTCATTAAGAGACTTCATGATGTCCTTTATTTGAATTCATTGTTGTCGCATCATTTATTCAAGAGTTAAGTTTGTCTATTACAGTTCATATGTATAAAATCCACTTTATCATGAAACTGGTCTATTTTAAGGATAATTCCTGCAGGAATGCTACTGCTTATTAAAGGTTGGTTATTGCAGACAATTCATGCTAAGATACTTTCAGATTGCTCAATTTTATATTGATCAAAATTGACTATAGAAAAGATATAGCTTGCTTTTTTTCCAAACAGTATCAATGTTTCTAGTCAAATGCAGTGTTTTTCTATAGAGGATAATTAAGGGAGCTGCTACTCAGCAGCTATGTAAGATCTGTCCTCAAAATTCCACCTTTCTCATCTGCCCCAGACCATTATAAATGTTTGTGATTTTACAGTTTACCATACAACTGAATTGGTAATTCCAAGGAGAGACACTGACCTGTTAGTTGAATAGGCTCATAGGTTCATAGGTACATAGGTTGGCACTAGGCTGTCAGCCCTAGGGCCTATACAAGCCTAGTCATAACAATTCCCTGGCTATTTCTTCCCACACTATTTACTTCCCTGGACCCCTGTCTAGCAGGGCGACTGATGTGATCCCCGGGGTGAATTTCCTTTCTCCCATCCAATCGTCAAGGTTCCTTTTGAAGAAGGCCAAAGAGGCACTCTGCTTGACATGTATGGGCAAGCTATTCCGGAGTCTGGAGAGTCTCTGGGTCAGGAACCTATCCCTCCAGCATGTTTTGTTTATTGTGATGACAAGATTTAGATCCCTGGAGCATGTTGCTCTGAGGGATTGGGATTTCTTTAAGTGTAGCATGTCCAACAGCTCTGGGTTTGACATGGCCTTGTATGTTAAGCAGAGATTGCCTCTGAGTAGACGATATGTGACAGAGTATAGCTGGAGTTTTTTAAGGTGGTCAGTGTAGGGCATCTGCTTTAGGCCTGTGATTCTTTTAGTGAGGTATTTCTGCGGTCTTTCCAGTTGTTGCAGATGTCTTGAGAGGTACATACCAAATGGGGCGTTGTATTCTATAATGGGTCTGATGAGGGATGAGTATAGTGGGACAATGACCTCCTTTTTTCTGGATGAAAAGTGCTTAGTTATGAGGTGTGCCACATAGAAGGATTTCCTGACTGTTGTGGTGATGTGGTTATCACACTTTCGGTGTTTAGTGTACTGCCACCTATATGGTAATTCACGGATACATGTTTTTTCCCAAAGGGGATACTATACATTTCTTGGCATTGAGCTTGAGCCCATGGCTCTGGCACCAAGCATCTGTTTCTGTAAGGCCCTTTTGTACAGTATCCACATCATTTGGGGATTCAATAATGGCTCCCAGTTTGCAGTCATCTGCGAACTTTGTTAGCCAGAGTCCCTTAGTGTTGGCCTGTACTTCAGAGAAGTAGATGCCAAACAAGAGCAGTCCCAGGACTGAACCCTGAGGTACTCCACTTGTCACTTGTCTGGAGCTGGATTTGGAGTCGGCTACTTTTAGTGTGGGTTCTATCAGTAAGCCAGTTAGCAGCCCATTGGGTGACATAGGGATTAATGCCCAGCTTAGTAAGTTTATCTATGATTCCAGAGTGGGGGATGGTGTCAAAGGCCTTGGCAAGTTCTAGATAGGCTGTGTGGACCACCTTACCCTTGTCCATGACTCTGGAGACTGATTCGAAGAAGTCAATCAGGTTCAGGAGACAAGATCGGCCCTTCACGAACCCAAACTGGGTGGGGTCCTGTGTTTGAAGGTTGCCAATGTCTTTGTTTATAAGTTCCATGATAATATGCTCCATGGCCTTGCAGATAAGGCTTGTCAGACTGATGGGACAGTAGTTTCCGGGATCCAAGGTGGATCCCCCCCTTGTGGAGTGGGATAACTGTAGCTCTGCGCCACTCAGTGGGCATGAAACCTGAGGTGAGGCTATGATTAAACATGATACTTGCGTGATGTGCCAGTTCATATTGTAGTTAATGTAGTACACAGCCTGGGATGTCATCTGGTCCCATGGATGCTGTATTCTTAGCTTTGGAGAGTGCATTTTTACCTGTATGGCCATTATTACTGGAATTTGGCAATCTTCCAGTATTGAAATGGGCCATTTAGGGGGTGAGAGGGGGTTGAAGTTGGCACTGAATCGATCTGCCGGGATATTGGCAATATCCTTGGGATCAGTATAATTAATGCCATTCTGTTTTACCTCAAAGCAGATATGAGCATTGCCATTTAGATTCTTGACATAGTTATAGAATGCCTTGTGGTTGTCTTTGGAATCTTTGGCAATTTTATTTTCGTAACTAGCTTTAGAGGATTTTATGAGGGATCTCAGTTTCTTACTGAGGCTGGTAAGGGAGTTTATTGCATCCTGGGATCTTCCTCTTTTCTGCAACAGTTTCTTCCTTTTGTTGTAAAGTTTGTTTATGGCAGGGGACCACCAGATTGGCTTCCTTTTTTTGGATGAGAGCATCTTGGTTCTATTTGGGGTGGCATGATTCATGCATGAGTGGATGTGCTCGTACAGTGCCTTAGTGTAGGATTCAGCAGTTGAACTTTCAGTTCCCATCTGCATGGGTGTCATTAAGTTTGTCACTTCTGACTTGAGTAGCATGAAGTTGGCTTTGGAGAAGTTTTTTATGGAGTTTTCCTTACTGAGGGGCTGTGGTGGGATGTGGATGCTAAGGGTGATTAGCTTATGGTCAGATCTGACTAACGAGGGGGTGACCATAGGTGTGGAGCATCGATTTCCCATGTTGGTAATGACCAGGTCTAGGATATTAAAACCCCTGGTCGGACTATGGATTAGTTGATCCAGGGCATTGGAATTTATGAATTCCAAGAACCGTTGGGCAAAGGTGTTGGTACATGAGTAGTTTTCCCAGTTAATGGCAGGGTAGTTAAAATCACCCAGTATTAGGGTGTTTGGTTCTATCTTAATATTTTCCAGTATGTTTAGAAAGGTGTAGTGAGAATCTAGAGGTATGGTGGGGGATCTGTAGCAAGCTACAATTTGGATTGCAGTCTTACCTAGGGTTAGTTGCACCTGGATAATTTTAGATGCATTGTGTTGGGCAACTAGCCTGGTGGTGTGAATATCCTTGGTGAATATTGACACTCCTCCACCTTTAGTGTTTCGGTCCTGGTTTGGTGGCCAAAAAGTGTGGTAAGAGTTGTAGCCTGGTATTGCAGGGGTGCTCTCTGGAGCCTTGAACCAGGTCTCAGTTACTGTACAGATATCTATGTTCTCCATTTTTAGGAGTGCCTCGAGAGAGTGCATTTTGAGGTTTAGACTTCTAGCATTGAGTAGCATTACCTTCAGATTTTGCATGCTTGTACCTGTTATGGTGGTGGTTTTGTCCTTTGAACTTTGCCTAAAAAAGGCACTATAGGGGTGGCAAGAGCCTTAGCCAGTAACCTGAATCCCAGGGGCGACAGGTGCAGACCATCTCTGGCAAAGCATCGTGGTCTGTCGATCATGTCATCCCAGGCAGACAGATACTGGATCCCCTTTGAATGACACCAGAAGCTTAGCTAATTGTTGAAGTCAATCATTTTGTCCTTATATTGTGGTATCATTCTGGGTGAAGGCAGGATGCTACTCAGGGCTAGGGTCATACCTGCCTGGGCCACATGATCTGAGAGCTCTTCCATGTCTCTTTTCATGTAGTCCAGGGAGGTACGTCTCAAGTCATTCACTCCAACATGGACAATGACAGAGTCATATTTGTACTTGTTGTGGAGTGACTTGAGTGCATGCATTATGTGGCAGATCCTGGCACCCGACAGCCAGCTGACTGTAATTTTCTCCTTGTTCAACCTGGTGAGTGGGACATCAGTGTGCCAGACTATAGAGTCACCTATGACTAAAGTGTTAGGTACATTGTCTTGCCTTAGGGGCTGTTGCTGGGTGGTACACTGGTGTTGTGAACTATGTGACACTTTGGTTGTGATTGGTGTTTGTTTGCGTTTCAGCTTCAGAGGTCCTTGTTGCTTGGGTAGGTTACAGTTAAGGGCCTCTGCATATGTGGATTTATTGTTGCTATATGTAGGTGTTGGTGGTGTGGGTTTAGAAGGGATATGTGTTGCTTGAGGTGTAGTGCGGGTGTTAACCTTCTCCTCTTGACTGTCTAGCACAATCTTGGGTGGAGAGAACTTTGCTTCCATTTTGGCTATGTAAGTGCATCTCTTACAGGTTGTAGTGTTGGGTGGTAGGAGGAGAGGGCTGTCTGTGTACATGAGGCAAGTGCTGCATTGCCCCAGTATGCCCAGATTCACCAGGTGGACAGGAGAAATCACTGGAAGCTGACCCTTGGACATGCCTGGTTTGGTGCCTTTTTTTTTTTTTTTTTTTTTTTATAAAGTACAGGAGCTGTTTTCCCTTACCTTAGCAAGGTGTTTTGCAATTATAGGCTGTTTAGTGCCTTCTATAAAATTCTCCTTATCAACAAGGAGAGTTGAGTGCTTGTATCAGTTTAAGGCTTCCTAGTGCTTTCCAGCAGGTATTAGAGAAAGTGTTAGTCACAGGGATGCTTAAACGTAAGATGAAAAAAAAAATGCACACTGCAGTGTTCACTAGAGAAGTTAGATGTGAAAGTAGGTAACTTAAGTTTTACCTGTTTAAAAAGTTATGGTTTAGTGGAGAGTTACTATTTTTAAAACAGCAAGATGGATTGAAAGGGGTGGTCACTTTTGTATTATGGTACTATGGAATACAGTAGGATGGCCAATAAATTTAAATAGTAGACGGGGAGGGATTTCAAAAATGATGATTTTGTGATTACTCACACAAGCCAGTGAAAGTAGAGAGGAAATGAGATATATGGTCAGATTAACATAAAAGGCAGGCAACTAGAAAGACAGTGGTATTTAACAAGACAACTGTAACTTGGTGGGAGGGTGGGAAAAAATTCTGCCTGACTCAGAAGAGAGAGAGAGAGCTGTGGTCTTTTATGAAGTTTTAATATGCTGTTAAAGCAGAATGCAAGTAAAACACAAGGTAAAGAAAACAAACCACAAATATAGAAAGGCAATAAAGTAATACAAAATACAAAAAATAAAAGCAAACTAACCTTTCCTTCATAGCAAAGTGTAGCGGAGTCTGGATGAACCTTTCTGGTAAATAATAATAATAAGAATAACATTTGTTGTTGACTTAAAATGGATGTCTGGGGCAGTAGCTGAACAGGAAGCCCAAACATGTAGTGAGACTGTCCTTGGAGTGTCTAGCCAATTTTTTTTTTTTTTTGCATGAAGGGTTGAAGGTTTCAGTTCCAACCTTCAGAATAACTTTTCCCACATGTCTGAGGAAGTCAGGGATGTGTAGCCTGAGTGGACCTTGTCCAAGGTCTCAGTATTTAAAGTGGTGACAAGTCAGCATGATCAAAATTTCACTATTTCTCGTAGTGGTAACTTAAGGGACCTCCTGGTAGACACTAAAGATAGGGGAGGCACTCAGGGTAGTGAAGGAGATCAAATGGAGATCCAGGTGTGGTAGGAGTTTACAAGTTCTCTCTGTTACTCGAACTGACATCAAAGCATGCTTTCACTATGTGGTGCGCCTACTGTATCCCTTGTATGTTTTCTGCACTGACTGATTATACTGACATTTCAGTATACTTTCATACAGCAAGAATGAAAACAACCAGTCATTAACCATTACTTTCTCAGAAACGTAGACATTTAGCAATCATCGGGGCTGGATTGTTATGACTGTAGCATTTCTGCTGTTTTGGCATGGTGCAAACCTTATATGAAATCTGCAGTTTTTTGTGTGTGGTAAGCAGCATGTTGTCACCATTACTGAGCACATTATGTGCCAGTAGTCCAAGGGTACATTGGTGACAACCTGAACTCTGTCTTGTGATGTTAAGTTTCACTTACCATAATGTTCAAATGTAAAGTGATGACGTAACACATTTTAATTGTGTCTTTTGCTTAGATCATCCATATTTATAATCTGTGGTAAAACGAACTCTTTCAGTGGCAAGAGAGTATGAGGCCACTTATTTGCAGGGGTGGTTTATAAAGTAATTTATCTGCATTTCTTTGATTAAATGCACACATTTTCCTTAATTATACTATGCATGGCATGCTACTCTGTAGGCTTATTGAATGCCTGTAATAAATGACCCAAACAGAACAGTTCTTACTTTTGATTCTTTTGCAGCCTGAAATGGGGATAGTAACCCCAGGTCAGAAATGTTTCTTAGAAAGTAAGACTACAATGTATTTTATTTATGGTCCATTTCATGGTTGCACTTTGACAAATCAGTATTCAACCTCACAAGCTAACATTCTTAGAAGATCAAAAAACTCATCACTTATACCAAATGGTCACATTTTTTTTTTGCAGGAGGGCTTCCAAAGTAGGATATTTCATTTATATTCCCCATTACTTACATGTGATAAGTCTATGGCCATGCAGCTGTGGGGGAAATTACTTTGCATGGGTGAACACAAATGCCACACAAACTGTGTTTCTGAGTCTTATTCAAAGCAAAGGGGAAATATAAAATCTGGAAAATGGGATTTGGGTAGATAATGGTCAGCCAGTTAGATGGCAGTCACTTGTAAGGTAAGACACACATCTTCTCCCAAATTTTGCCTCCCTGTTCCATTTCCTTACCCATAAGCTTTCACTTGATTCTTATTAATTTTCCTGGATATGTCCATTCACTTGGTATGTCTACCAGCTCCATGAAGGTCAGAGCCTAGTGGCTATTCATTGTTAAGACCAGGGAACAAGGTCTCCATGCTTGAGGAGTGCAGTAAGGCTGGATATCATCGTCCTGCAGCAGCTGGTCATTTGCCCAATTAGAGGAACTGCCTTCTGGTACGTTACATATGTGGTAGTCTTGATACATTTTATTCCCCATCTCTGAAACGGAATATGTACTTTCATGGCCCTTGTTATGTACCAGAGGTCACAAAAGCAGTATATTCAGTCCACCTCCCTCCATGCTGGCATCAGCCTACATAGCTCTGCCACCCCTTCCCATGCATTGGGCCTGTTCACAAACCTGTCACCAGTGGCATAAATACATGATATGCCTCTGTAGCAGGAGGCCAGAGATAAAACTATAATTTCAGTACAAAATATAAAAATTTTTTTTTTTTATTAACTAATCCTCATTATTTTGTGACTGAGATGTAACAAAACTGTAAAAATTAAGTTTGAAGAAAGCAAACTTTGATCTGTGTATGTCATTTTTTTTGTAGTTTCATAACTAAGTGCAGAGTTTATAATTTAACAGACTTAAATCTCATCATCTCATTTTTGTGACATATCATTTCTGAAATTATGAAGCCAATGACTACAGTTTCTGTTGCAATGATGTTTGATGCATTGTTATAAAGTAATGATAAAAGTATTATTGTAAATAACATTATAAGTATTACTGTGTATTTTGCCCAAAACCATTGTTGAAAAGAAAACAGACATGTTGAAATATCGCAAAATTTAATGCATAAATAATCTTAAGTCTATTACTTCATATAATAGTGTAAACAGATTTCTCCCTTTTGGCCTGGATCATGGCTGAAAATGGTGTTTATTGGTCCACTTACCAAGATACCAAATCAAGCGAGTAAACAAAGTGAAAGCCAGCATTCTAGAGTCCCATCCATATGTTCAAAACTTGTTACTAACTTGTAAACTTGTAGTCCAAGGTTATAGTTAATAAGCTTAACAATACTACCCAATATCAGCAGGTGATTGTGTGTTCCCATTAAGTGCATTATCCCCTCATATCCCAGGTGAAAATGTGGGATCTGTAATCCAGGCTGCAAGCCTGGTTCTCAAGGCTGCCACAATATAGTGGTAGTTGTACCATAATATTGTTCATGTGGCCGAGAATGGTTGGGTATCTTCAGAGGGTGCTGCTTTACCGTCAGTTATGTTTAGGTACAGGAGTTCTGTAGCACAGAAGGCTACAGAAAGATCATTGCATACTAGTCTGTACATGACTGAGAAGATGGTTAGATGTCAGAGTAACTAAATGACCTAAGACCTGAAATCCTGTTTTGTTTTTTTGTTTGTTTTTATTTTGGAACAAGAAACATCTTTATTGAATTATCACTTACGTCACAGGCAATCGTCCATTTATATAAAGGAAAACAAGTTGCAAATATTATGTATCATTTAAAATCTTGTATACAATTGTCAGTCAAACATTACTTAACTCATTCAATTCCTACCTTCCCTTAAACCTTATTATCCCTGCAAAACATTATTCTGCAAATACTGTTCCCACGATTCACATTGTTTTCTATGTAATTTGTACATACCCCTTTCTAAAGATTCCACTCCTATTTCTTTTATCGCTTTTACTATATTCACTGATTCTAGTTTGGTTGGTTTAGATTTTGACCTCCATTTTCTAGTATTGTTTTTTTTTTGGGCAGCTCAGCAAGGCCTTACTATGTTTAGACTATTCCAATTCTGTATCACATCTCAAAAAATCATTTCCTTAATTGCAACAATTTACTCACCCAGTATTTCTGACAAAGTAGTATGCAGGGAACTTTTAAAATTTGCCAACTCGATATACTCCCAAAAATATATTCCCAGTTATCTCTCTCTTCCCCGTCATACCTACATTTGCAATCTACCTGTGGAAAAATTCTTTGGAGTATGCTTAGATATAAAAATACCTATGCAAACACTTTCAAGCAAAGATCATAAATCTTTTACATTTTGTTGTACATTTGGGAGCCATACATATCTATCTATCTATCTATCTATCTATCTATCTATCTATCTATCTATCTATCTATCTATCAGACAGATAGATAGACAGAGACAGACAATCTATCTATCTATCTATCTCTCTATCTATCTATCTATCTATCTATCTATCTATCTATCTATCTATCTATATCATCCCATTGTTTATTTGTGAATTGCTCATCCAATCTCTCTTCCCAATCCTTTCCAACCTCCTCTGATGGATTCCTATAGCTATCATGCAATATTTTAAATGCCTTACTAATTATCCGTTTTCTAACAGCTACTTCTGTTTAAAATTCTTCTAAAAACTGTGCCAGTGCAGGTCTTTCACTTAGGATCCCCTATTTCTTTCTCTTTGCCAATACTCTGATATTGATATCAATCCTTGATAGGGAAGCCAATCTCTAGCTTGCAGTCCAAATGAATTCTTGGCCTCTTCCCATTCTGTTACTTTGTACCCAATACGTTGGTTCCTTTCCCAGTTTTCTGTACTAAATTTTGGTGTGGAAACAAGGTTTTTCACACTTTTTTAGGTACTTAATGAGGTACTTACCAAATTAGGCATGCAATCAATGATGGTGCGTATAAGGGAACATACAAAGTGGAACCATAACTTCTAAGCACCTTGAAGAGTTACCATGAAGGATAAGTTATGTAGGGTAGAAGGGTTCTCTCACCATGAGTATGAAAGAAACCTACTGATAAATGAAGAGTTTATCAACATAGCTACCCAAGTCTCTGACGAGCGAGTCAAATGTAAATGGAATATTATCTGTATGGTATTTGGTATGATGGGAGACTTACCAAAGAAATCTGTATGGCATTTATCTGCAGTAAAGGTAAACTCATGATCAATCCACCAAGTATTTGTTTAGCACAACCCTTGCTGTAGAATTTGTGCATCAAAACTGGATTTAATAAGGCCCCTGTGCCTACAGTCATCAGCAAACTAGGTTAGCCAGCATCCCTTGATATCAGCTTTCGCGTAATTTTTCAGCTCAGTTAGACTGACCTGAAAGTTCATCTTACTCCCTAGGCAAAAGGGCCATCCTGGGGGGTGATTGTCAAGTGGACAATCCATAGTGTAACCTTTTTATCCTCAGGTAAGTTACTACAGATCAGCTCCAGTGTGGTCTCATCCTTGGGGCTTCACTGTTTTTCATAACTTGTCTGTCTAACCTGATGTTGCTATAACCATTAATTATAACCTTTAATTAAATGATGAGAATAAGTGCTGCCTGCTTGACTGTTTAGTAGCTCACCACCATTTAATGGTTCATACTTTTTAAGAAGGTAATAGCTGTAATCTCATTTTCAGTTTTGGGTGAATTTTAGTATGTAGTTAATACAGTCACCCATGCCTTCTGTCCATCAAACCTCTCTATGATCAGACATTAAACTGTATATGGGGTCCACCATCCAGTTTGTCATGAGGGGTTTTTTTTTGCACTTTCCTGGGCATCCTGTTTTTGACAGCTTTTTTAATGCTTAACCTCACCCCTGGTGGTGATGTGAGCACAAGGATTACCTATACCTCTTTGATTGCTCATACATATTCCCCCCACATTTACGAACAGGAGCAACCTTCACCAGCTTGAGCAGCTGTATCTATGTCTTCCGTGTATCAGCTCCCTGCATCTTGTCAGACCTTTGTTGCACAGCCAAAGCCTTGTCATCAGAACAACAGCAGCATGAGCTGCGGGAAACGACTGTCTCTCCACCCTAGGATGGGCATATTCCATTGTCCCTGCCTGTGCAACTAGTCAACACAGGTCACCTGGGCTGTAGTCAGGGCTTTAGTCCTGTACACAGCTGTCTTAGGTTATAAGATAGATTTATTAGCTATTGTTGATTAGGTTTTGAAGTTGATTGACTAGTACACCTTTGCCTTCTCTAAAGTGTGACAGTGTGAGCATAGGACTAGAATTTTTTTTTTTTTAGCTTGCTAAGTTTGGGTCTGTCTTTATGATGTTAGTTTTGCAGACAAATTAATTTATTTTCATCAGTGTCTGTGGAGTTTTCACAGTGTCTTTGACTTGTAGTAAGTGTTTTAATGCTAAGTTGCTCCATCGGGTGGCTGCTTTAGAAATTTGGAGGAATGTATGTTTGTGTGTGTCTGTATGTATACACATCTAGTGGGTGTTAATGTGTGTGTAATGTCCTTTTAGTAGCCAATAAAGATAGTAATTATGAACAATAACATTATGATTATGAGTACAGTGGACGTGGTTTGATTTTTGTTGTTGGTGTATAATAGTGACTGTTTTTCTTTGGAAATTTGTTGCTTAACAGTATAACACGGAGTGACTATACATGTGATGGGAGTTGTGTGGGCAGGTGGAACCTTTGAGGGCTTGTTGGATTTCAATGGAAGATGATCAGATGCACTGCAGTTCCCCGAGAGTTCCTCACTGTTTCCTCTTTTCAGTAAAGAGAGTGTATTAGAGCAGGTAGCATACGCTACTTATGGAGGGATATATAAGTTTCATTTACCCTATCACGCTTCTCTGAATGGAAGCTCTTAGAATGAAATGCTTTTGATTCTGGACAGGATTACTTCCCTGTCTAAAGCTATTGGATGTTCCATGCAAGCAGTTTGTATGGGTCATCAAATGATCAGCTAACTCTGTATCCCGCATCTTTGTATTTACACTCAGATACAGTCACATATGAGAAATTAAATACACAGCAGAGTAATTCACTATCGGTTTGCATCTCTGGTGCCCTTAAATCAGCTATGGAAATAGACTTGGGTTGTCAAAGGACTTTTTGGGAAAGGATAACTCTATCCCCCAGGACCTCCCTGTCCTTTTAGGAGTATTAAATGGACAAGTTTGTAACTCACTAAGTGCACTGCCCCATTCTTTTTTTTTTTTGATAAAATGCTACTCTTCTTTGAGAATAACTATCACTGCAGTTCCTATTTGTGTTACCCGATGCCATTTTTTTTTGCTTTTTTTCTCCATGATTGTGCAACCACTGATCTAGCATATTTAAAAAAAAATGTTTTTTTTTTTTTTTAGTTAAAGGTTCAACCAGTTTATTTCATCCTGTTAAGATTTCAATCTGTATTTTGAGTGGGCTTAGCTGACATCTGGAGGGACAAAAGATAAATATCTTTATAGTATTATTTCTGTAGAAGATTGATGAATATTAGTAGAGCCAAACCCTATAATTTATGTCCTTATATCCGCTGCTCACTATGAATGATGGTATATAAAGTGGGGAGAAAGTGAATGGATGGATTCCATTAAGTCCGTTTTCCAAAGGCCACTCATTGGGCTCTGTGTGAGACTTGGCTGCAGTTTGTTATCAAACATAAGTTCTGAGGTGAGGGGTTGTTAAATCAGAGTCCTAACCTAGATGAATAATATACGATGAGAAACCAAATGAATCAGACTTTTGGAGACCACAGGGATGAGTACAAACCAGAAACAGGATGACATCAGTAATATTACAGTTTACAGACAAAAGAGTGATTACAGCTGCTCAAAGACATGCAGAAAATGGTTTCAGAACATAGAGCAGAGGATTATTAGAAGGCAATAAAGTAAGAGATATAGCAAAATTGTCTCAGTGGTCTTATCTGTCATATCTGTTTAGAGACTGTTGAAAAATTTGCAACTGTTTTGGCATTTGTGTTAATTTGATAGCATTTCTTTCTTTTCCAGGTTTGTTTCAAAGGGCCATTGCACAGAGTGGTACGGCAATAGCAAGCTGGTCTGTGAACTACCAACCTATGAAGTACACCAAGATCTTAGCTAGAAAAGTGGGCTGTACCCTGGGTGACAGCTATGAAATGCTCGATTGTCTGCGGCGAAAATCCTACCGTGAATTGGTAGACCAAGACATCCAGCCAGCCCGCTACCACATTGCTTTTGGACCTGTTGTGGATGGTGATGTGGTTCCCGATGATCCTGAGATTTTAATGCAACAAGGAGAATTTTTGAACTATGACATCCTCATTGGGGTTAACCAAGGTGAGGGGTTGAAGTTTGTGGAGGACTGGGTAGAAGAGGATGGCATATCCGCAAGCTACTTTGACTTTACCATCTCTAACTTTGTAGAAAACTTGTATGGCTATCCAGAGGGTAAGGACATCCTTCGGGAGACAATTAAGTTCATGTACACAGACTGGGCTGACAGGGACAATGGGGAGATGCGAAGGAAGACACTTCTGGCCTTATTTACTGACCACCAGTGGGTAGCCCCTGCCATGGCTACTGCCAAACTACATGCCGAATATCAGTCACCAGTTTACTTCTACACCTTTTACCACCACTGCCAAACAGAAACACGACCAGAATGGGCTGATGCTGCTCATGGGGATGAAATTCCTTATGTGTTCGGAGTGCCAATGATTGGTGCCACTGACCTCTTCCCTTGTAACTTCTCCAAGAATGATGTCATGCTAAGTGCCGTGGTAATGACCTACTGGACAAATTTTGCGAAAACTGGGTGAGTAGTTCTTTGAACTATAATTATTCTGAAATCTAGGTAGCTGTAGCTGCTTAAAACATCTATTGATTTTGCTCAGTTTTGGAAGTTTCATTCTACTATGTCTCCAGTTATCATAAATAAAGCTGCTGTCATAATGTACATCATTCACATATAGCCCTGTTGGAGGGGTGCATTGTGACTAAAGTCTGCTGAAACAGAAGGTATGGCCATCAGATTCTGTGTCAATATTTAGAAATAATTTTTTTTTAAGAGAAAATAGTCACAAAGGTTTCATTAAGGATATTACCTTATCTTAACTATCCTTTTCTAATAAAACCAAATCTAAATGTAGGTCATATCATAAAATGGGTAGCATTCTAAACTAGTACACCTACACAGTCCATAATCAGTCAGTCATTAAAACAAACAAATACTTCTTTTGGACAGAAAAATAATATAATGAAAGGACATTTGGTTGTCTCTTTTTTCAGAATTCCCAGGGCAGGGATTTGGAATATGACAAGTCAGGACATAAAGTCTGGTTGTCCACAATAAGAAAGTCATGTGCAAATTTCCTGAACAAACCAAATAGTATGAAAATCTGAATTAAATCCCCACATGGGGGTGGGAGTGTGGGGGGGTGCTCTCTGTCCAAGAAACTTAGTATAATCAACTTTGAGGTAACTTCTCCTTGATGCTAAGAAGAAAAACTCTCTCTCTTTGCAATGCACCCTTATGAAATATGGGAGATTTGTTAATCTGGAAGAAACTTTGTGATTACCCATACGATCACCTAGTTCCTATATGATGGAAGATGATGTGTTCTAGTATTCCACTGCTTAATTTGTAGCAGACATCTATTCCAGAGGTGGGGAAGGCATTGGATAACAACATTTTCTCCACGTTTTGTTTATTTGCTGATGTAGGTTTAGATCTCTGGACCTAGTATCAGAGGATTTGTTTGGTTGATGGAGATTCAAGAGATCCTTGACTACCATGTACCTAATGGTATAGAAGGCAAGGCACAAGTCACACCTGAGGAGTTTATAGAGCATTGTATTATAGGACAGTGCTTCCTGACTTTTCCGGTATCGTAGGGCTTTTAAGCCAAAAACTTTTTAGTTAGTAACTTCTGTGGCCTTTCCACTAGTTTGATATGTCTAGTGAGATACATTCAAAAATATGCATTATATTCACAAATTAGTCTAATAAATGCAGAATATAAAGGGAAATAACTCTCTTAGATTTGGATAATATTCGTTGTGTGACCAGCTGATCTTAATAGATGGAATTCTTGACCACTATTGCAACATGATGATCAAAGAAGAGGGAATTGAATTATTAATCCATTATCCAAAGTCTGTAGCAACATTCGCATTTTGAAAGTTGGTGTTGTCAACGCTGTAATCTGAAGGAGGGGATGTCTAGTGAATGTGACAGTACTACACTTTTTTGCGTTTAATTTGAGCCTGCTATTTGTACACCAGCTATTAACAAGTGTAAGGTTGTCTTGGAGAACCTGAGCATCTTAGAGGGACTTGAGAATGAAACCTAGTTTACAGAAATCCTTGGTTAACCAGAAATCTTGGTTCATGATCTGTAGATCTAAAAAGTAGATGCCAAACAACAAAGGTCCCAGTACTAAGCCCTTTGGTACACCACAGCTCGCCTACATACTCTCTGAAGAAGTAGCAGCTGCCCACACTGTGTAGTTTCTATCTTTAGGCCAATTTACAATCCATCTTACTCGATAGGGATATATTTGAAGTGCATTTAGCTTGCTGATTATAGTATCATGAGGAAAGGTATAAAATGCCTTGACCAGGCCAAAGTACTCTATGTGGATAGCATGCTCACTGATGACAGCCTATGCTACCACTTCAAAGAAGTTAACCAGATTCATTAGGCAAAATCTACCCATGACAATGCCAAACTGCTGCACCTGATAATATTTTTAATAATCGTAGTTAATTAGGCAATTTATGATCTGTTCCATACCTTTGAAGATGAGACTTTTCAAACTGATGGGGCTATAATTCCAAGGGTCAGGTGTGGGATAGCCATATTAATGTGGCATCAGAACTGCTTTGCATCAGACCTCAGGGACAAACTCAGTAGCTAGGCTCACATTTGAATAGTTTAAGAAGTAGCTCTACCACTGCTTGTTTAGTACTGTTTATTATGCAGCTAAGTATATTATCATGTCCCATACAGTGTGTAATTTTAGTCTTGAAAAACACCTTCAGTATGTTATTTAGTGATGGTGGGGGGCTCTGAGATCTTCACTGGTAAGTGGGCTTTGGTTAATGTCTCTGACGTGAAGATTGTACTGAATTTGTTTAATAATAATTTGGCAATATACAATAGATCAGAGCAGGTGAGGCCATTTTTAATAAGTTCTAAGTAACGTTGAGTGTTATTTCTTAGATTTATGCCATAGGTAAATATGGATATCTGATTATCCTTAGCTTCTGATGTTAGCTTAAGTTCATGGATTGCTTTTGTTTCACTAATGGTAATGTTTAAATTCTTTGACAATCCATTGTTGTAAATGTCCAGCATGCCGAAGTGGAAAGAAATAAATTTGTTGTAGTTGCACAGTCCAAGGTGCATGCCGAGCAAAAGTTTTCTTTTCACAGAGGCAAAACATTAGCTTCATTTTTTAGTCATTATAAACATAAAAATAATTTAATTTATGATCAGGCTTTTCAGATTGGGTTGGATGGTACGAAACATAGAGTGTTATCCCTGTGGACATTGTTTAATGTGTAAATATATATCTAAGTCCAAATATGTATCTATGTCCAACCAATTTACTAGTAAAAATACTTCCAAGATTTTTGATGTTAAGTTTTTGTGTAATTGCAGTATGGATTGGGTGATTTATTTGGCTATGTCCATATGTTCTGCTTTTTATGTTGGACAGGCGTCACATCCTTTAAGTATTTGTATTTCAGAACATATGAGTGATGTAAGAAATAAGAGGATGTCCAATGCTTTATATAAACATTGCATTAAACACCCTATGGCACAACTTAGTTTTATGATCATTGACAAAATTATTGGGGATAGAACAAGTAAAATAGGTTGGCTTAGTATACTGAATCAGAAAGAAAATGCTTGGATAATAAGACTTGGTGGTCTTTTTTCCCCAGGACTTAATGAGCAATTTTAAGTGTCCAATCAAATATGGCTTTAATTAAGGGCTTAATAATATATAAATGTTTGCCTAATGGTTGTTAAGTTGTATTCACTGATGGAAGGCACTCTTGGTGCCGAAACCGGTTTGAATTTTGGGTACGTGCTTTGCACGCACCTTTGGACAGTGCTACTGCAATACATTTATTTCTTTGCACTTCAGAGTGCTGGCCATTTTTTACTTTGAATTTGTGTCTTTTGGCCTTTGCACTCACCATATTTGTGGAGCGTTGTGCTGTTGGTGTTGATCTTCCCATTATATTTAAATTTCTTTGGACTGCCAGATTTATGCATTATCTAGATGAGCAAAGAAATCATGTATAGGGACTTGCTGTATCAACATCCTGGATGATAATGCTATACATGAATTTAGAGACTTCATTATAGAATTGCTCCTGGTAAGAGAAGGAGCAGACAGGCATTGATTCCTGATTTCTGTGATTGGGCATGCGTAAGCATGGGGCTTTCTTGATTGGTCTGATTGTTATCCAGGGCATCTGTTGGAAGAAGATTACAACAAGCCTACAAACCGTGCAACATCTTGGACAGGACTGCTGATCACCAAAGAGCCTATGGCCTTTTCTCTTCTTAGGATTAATACTACTGCTTTGCTTCTGATGAAAGAAGAAGCAAAGAAGACATTGATTCGCAGATGTGTGACGCTGTGGTGAGACTAGCATCAGAAGTAGCCAGGTAGTATCCAGTAGATCAGTCACCACTGTTGATCATACCACTCAACCTGTTAGTGCTCTAGTTCTGGACAAAGCCTAAAATAATGGGAGGACAAATGTCCAAATAAAGAGGCAGATTTTAAATATTGCACTTATAAACTTAGACAGTTGCTAGAAAAACAGGATTTGTGTCCGCATTCATTTTCTGAAAGATATTAAGTCTGAAACTCAAGTATATATCAATATTTAGTGGCCCAAGAGAACCAAAATGTTATGAGGAAAAGCTCAACAACATTAGTCAAAAATGTGGATAGTCTGTGAAAATATGGACAGTTGAGACGAGACATATGCTATTTGTCAATATTGACAAATCAAATTTTATGTTTTTAATAAGTATTGCTAGATTATCTGCCATCTAACCTAAGTTCAGAGAATCTCCCTAAATACTTCATCCACAAGTCTTCAGGGTCTGTCATAGTAGTTTCGTTTTGACCCCCTAGTATTACACTAGGCCCTGATCTCCATCTCTAGCAAAATGACTCAACAGTCTGCTTTCACCCTAACTGTGGCCAGCCTTATTGCATCAGGAGCACTGAGATAGAGCAGCAACTGCCGTATGTTTGCCAATTATGTCTACCAGTTGATAGTACAACCTGCAAGATAGATTAATATTTACAAAACATTTATTTATTGATTTATTTATTTCCAGTTTGATAACCGGGGAAGTCCACTGGGCTCAAGGAGCCCATTTTCAGTGGAGGCCCGGGGAGAAAAGCTCCATATTACATACAAGAAAATGAAACTTATGATTATTTAAAACAAATGTAGAATTATATACTGATATATAGCAAAATACAATTGAAAATAAAAAGAATACTCTTCATGACATATATGTAGTTGCTTAAGGAGCCATTTGCACAGCATAAAGTTGAACTGAGGCAGTGGAACAAGCTAACAAACATTTAAAAACTATGAAATTGTAAGTCTTCTGTTAGTAGTTGCAAGGAGTGAATATTTGAAAGACAGAAGTCTAGGTTTAGTAGTATGTGGAATAAATAAAGGAGGTAAGTGCAATGTGTACTAAGTATACATTCAAGATTCTGGTGAAAGAAAAGAGGGGCAGTTGAGTAGTAGAGAGGGAGGTGGTTGTTTAGAAGACAAAGAAATCTGGTGAAAGTAGAGAGAGGCAGTTGTTTAATAGCAAAAGTGGAGTACACACATATCAGGGATGATTATATAGCTAGTTAGCGGCATCTCTTAGCATGAACCTTATACGTAGGTAGAAAGGAAAGAGAAAATTTCCAGATAGTAAAAGAGAGTAGAGTTACAAAGCTATGCACAGCATTTACATTATGTACATTCAATGTTTTGATGTTATATTACGTTAGATTCAGAGAGGGGAAGCTGTAGAGAAAAAACAGCAAGGTGTAGAGGTACATGTGGAAGTACATGTATAGCAGGCAATTAGCAGAATAGGAGCATTAGCAGGATTAAGTAGGTAGGGTGCAATTACATTTCCAATTATGGGAAAGGTAGGAATGAAGCTGGGATTTGACGTGTTCAAAGTTTTTAGAGATTCGTAGTGAGGGTGGGAGAGAGTTCCATTTTTTGGCTAAAAAAAAGGATAGGAGAAACTGGCCAGCGGAACATTTTGGTTTGTATACAGAAAGTAGATTTTGTTGGGCAGATCTCAGGGGTCTGTGAGGTGTGTAAGATGGTAAGATATTTGCTAGAGCAGGGCATGCAGTAGGTTTAAAGATTAATTTGTGGGCTGTAGTGAGTTGGATGTAGTCAAGGTAGTTGGGAAGCTCCAGCCAGTTTAGCATTTGGAGAGAGCTACAATGATGGGAGGAGTGGTTAGATTTAGTAGCAAATTTACAGATTTTGTTGTAACAGATTTCTAGTTTTGCAGAGATGGTGGAAAAGAGGTTTGTTAGTAGTGGGGCACCGTACAGTAGTGATGGTAGCAAGTAGGTCGTGGAGAGAGTTTGCCTTGTAGAAGGGGAGAGAAAGTAAGAGCTTCTGTATAGCATACCAAGTTTCTGATGAGTTTTCTTAATATTTAGTTGGACATGTGTATCAAATTTCAGGTGTTCATCAATGGTAACCCCAAGAAGTTTTGCAAAAAGAATGACTTCTATAGTGGAGTTGGTATGGCTGATGATATTGAAGGATTGTTTGCTGAGAGAGATGGATTTTGAGGGGGAGAAAAGAAGGATTTTGGATTTATTGGCATTAAGGGAGAGATAGTTTTGAAGCATCCAGTTCTCTGTAGTTGTAAAGGCCAATTAGGTTTTTGCCTGGAGCTCTGGAAGGCTATGAGCAGAACAGACTAAAGTGGAGTCATCTGCATATTGCACTATTTGAGTGTTTGGAATTGCATCGTAAAAACTATCGATGAATATATTAAAGAGCATTGGTCTGAGTATAGACCCCTGGGGGACCCCGGTTGGGGTAGGTAGGAAGGTTGAGTTACCAGTTTGCCATTTCACAGCCTGGGATCAGTCAGAGAGATAACTATTGAACCATATAAGGGATTTTTGGGAGAGATTGAGGTTAGAAAGGTGATTTAGAAGATGGGTATGAGAGACAGTGTCAAATGCTTTGGATAGATTGAGAAGGACAGTGGAGACAATTTTCCAGAGTCCTGGGCATGTTTAACTATTCTAAGAAAGACAGGAGAGCAGTTATTGTACTATGGCCAGGACAGAAGCCGTGTTGTGTAGGGTTGAGGAGTTGATTATTGATGAGGTAGGGCATGAGTTGTTGGTGGATGCATTTTTCAAGGATTTTTGAAATTGGGGAAAGAATAGCTATTGGTCTGAAGTTAGAGATGCTATTATTTTTGCCTCCTTTGTGGAGGGGTAAGATAAAGGCAGCACACCATAATTTGGGGACATAAGATTCCTGGATAGACCTATTGATGAGAATGCTGATGGGGATGGCAATACCATCTGCAGCGAGCTTGAGAAAGAGTGAGGGAATATTGTCAGGGGCATTGGAGCATGGCTTAAGTTTGGAAAGAAGCTTTTTAATGTAGGAGGTTGAGACAGGTTTTAGATGAAAAGAGGTGGAAGGATTAGGATTGGAGGGTTGGGAAGAGGAAGAAGAAGTAGGATTGGGAGGAGTTGTAGTTGGAGAAGGTCTTGGTAAGTTCAGCTATAGAGTTGGTAAAGAAGGAGTTATAAAGGGTGGCAATTTCTGTGTCAGTTTTATTGTTGTCAGGACAGGGATTGGATTTGGTACCGGGGTACAAAAGAGAGTTGATGGAGTTCCAGAATTGTTTAGGATTTTTGGTGGGGATAGCCTGTAGCTTGGTGTAGTAAGATTTCTTATCATTTGTAACATGCTTTTTGGTTAGATTGTGTAGTTGCCTATATTTAAGGAGGGTAGCAGGGTGCTTATTTTTGTTGTAAAGTTTCCGGGTCTTGTCTCTTTGTAGCATAAGTGTTTTGGTGTCCTTTGTTAGCCAAGGCGAGGAGTTGGGTTTTATTCATTTTGCTCTAGGTGGGGCTTAGGTGTTTAGGATGCCTAGGAAGGTAGTACTGAAGGAGTCTAAGGTCTTATCTAGTGGAAGAGTTTTTGGGTTGTCCCAATTTATTAGTTTAAGGGTTTCAGAAAATATAGAAGGGTTAAAGTTAGTAAGGTTACAAGTGTGAGTGTATTGGTGTTGGTGAGGGGAATGGTGAGTAGCTCGGTGAATGAAGGCTTGGAGATGGTCACTCATTGTGTCTGGTAGTATACCAGAGTGAGAGATCTTTTTTGGGTGGGAGACTAAGATCCAGTCCAGAGTGGACCCTGGTGGGTTGTTTCTGTTAGGTATTGTAATGTCATTTATTAGTTGCGTGAAATTAAACAGACTGACAGATAGGGAAGGGTTATTGTTATTGATTCTATTCCAGTCGATGTTCACGTCACCTAATCCTCTTATGTCAGCCACTATTGGTAGCATCATACCTCCCCGACTCCACATTAATCACAGCACACTACTAGGCCTATAACATATGCTGAAGCTGTGAAGAAAAATTTGCTAAAATGTTCTAAAACTCACTGTGAAATATCCCAACCTCCAACACATAAGGCATCACCTACTCCTTCTTCACTCGCACATATCGTACATCCACAGAGCTCACCCAAGAGTCATTAAGGAAATCAGGCATCAGCCCGTAAAGCCCACAAAGTCGGATTCACATATGAAAATGTTTTAGTCATAGGTGACTCTACAGTTAGAGGTACTGAGTCCCCTCTCAACAGAATGGACAAGAACAAGCTGCTTGTCTGGTGCCAGGATCTGTGATGTTAGAAGGGCCCTAAAGTCTCTTAAGCTGAACAGATATGACTATGACCTAGTGGTGGCCTATGTGGGAGTGAATGATCTGAGAAGCTCCATCCCAGAGGGACATGCAGAAAGACATGATGGAACTTACAATGTATGTGTTACAGGCAGAAAAGACTCTGGTTTTTAGTGGTATCTTGCCTTCATCAGGAATGATGCCCATATACAAAGTCAAGACAATTGGCTAAGTAGTTGTTATCATTCTATAGTGTCCAGTATGTGTCAGCGTGGGATGATATAGTAGATAAGAATTCCTGTTTTGCCTCGGATGACTTACACCTGTCATACCAGGGCGTCTGTATATTGGCTAAAGCCTTTGTTGCCCCCAAAGTGCCTTTTCTAGGCAGGGTCCCCCTAGTGTTCATTCCTACATATAAAACTGAAACTCAAATTTATACAATATCAAGGTGGCATTATTCAGTGCTGGAAGTCTAAATAGAATGATTCAGAACTTGAGGCCCTCCTGCAACTCCAGCACTTTCGTATTTATGTAGTTACTGAGACATGGTTTCAGTACAGTGACAGTAGTGCCTCTATAGTAGGATTTAGCACCTATCATGTCTTCTGAGTGTTGGGTAATTGCATGAGAGTATCTGTATTTGCTAGAAATACCATTACTTCATATCAAATTACCCACAAACCTAATTTGGAGCACCTGGAGATTCAAATCACCCTTAACAAATCCAGCTATTATTTCATTGGTAACTAAAGATCCCCATCAGTGTCACAAAAAAATATCACAGAAAGTACCTCACTACCACTGGGGCAATAAATAACAAACAAAATGCCTTCTTACTAGGGAACTTCAATTACCAAAGCATTGATGGGGCACTTACACCTCTAAAAGTAGTTATACTGAGCATTTTCTTGGCTTCATTAATAACAATGCACTTAAACAAAGGCTCTAATATCCTTGACCTGGTCCTTACCAACCTAGTCTACACCTGCACCCTACCCTGCAACTCTACTTCCCTGATTGAATCTGACCAGAAACCAGTCATCATCTCTGTAAGGCCTAACTGTACTACCACATCAGCAAATGAGAACATCTTTTGGGACTTCAAGGAAAACCTATTTGAGCTAGTGAAAGATCAATGCAAAATTCCCAGCAATCCCTTCCTAATGGGCCCAGATGAGAGGGCTGCTGCATTTACTTGACTTTTACCACTCCTGAAAAGCTGTGTAGAAAAGTCAGTACTAGTCTCTTCTAAATATAATGTAAAATTCAAAAATTAACCTCTTTGGTAGAACTCCCGTCTTACTAAACTGTACAACAAAATAAAGAAAATAATAAAATATTACAAGAAATCCGCATCTCCCTATCTCAAGACTACACTGAAGCTTGCCCAAAAGTAACTCAAAACACTATTAGAAAATGTAAAGCAGAGTATTGACTTAAGTTTGCTACAGATTTCACAGTAAACAATTCTGCCTTCAGTTATGTCAGTAGTGTAATCAGTAATATCCAACAATGCACTGAGCTCATGCATAATATCATCCATTCTGTCCCCATGGATATAGCTAATATATTAGCTGACCGATTTAGTGCTAACTTTACCCTTCCTATCCACATTGTTGTCCCCACTATTCCTGAGAATTTATTTCCCCTGAAATCACCTTGGAATACATCTTAGAGTCCCTGTCAAATGATAAAAATAATTCTTCCATGGGACTGAACATTTTCATCCATGCCAAGTAAGTCCCTACCTATACAAAAACAAATCCACCACCTTAATCAAAAAAAAAAAAATAACAAAAACGAGCCACACAAGACTGGAGTTCTCATTCACTTATATTTGAAAGCATCTGGTACCTCGGCATTTCGACTTCAAGGATAAATTACAAACAGAACAGGACTCCATTTTATACATCGTTGCCCCCTGCTGATAGGTTAGGAAATTACATGATTTTTAATTATTCAAACACACCCATTTTTAAAGCACAAGCTTTGCCCATTCAGAACCCATTATAGGTTCATAGGTTCATAGGTTAGTACTAGGCTAACTGCCCTTGTGAGCCATTGTAAGCCTAGCCAATTATCCCTTGTGAGACTCAAACCCTGCACCTTGTGTTTGTAAGGCAAACACCTTAACCATTAGGCCACCGTCCCAACCCAATAGGTTAGTACTAGGCTAAATGCCCTTACGAGCCATTGTAAGCCTAGCCAGTTATCCCTTGTGAGACTCAAACCCTGCACCTTGTGTTAGTAAGGCAAACACCTTAACCATTAGGCCACCCTTATACATATAAAATGCATAAATAACTTTCAAAACATGATGTGTTAACACTTTTGATATCAAATTTTACCAACTTCTAAAGCAACAAATAGTATTTTACAGCAACAAATGTTATAAAATGCTTTAATTCCCTATAATTCCAAAGTTAAATATACAGTTCACATACTACAAAAATTACACATTCAAATTAACTTCAAGATTCAGATCCGTAGGGAAAAGTATATTAAAATTAATAATCATCCTACTTTCTAACCGCAATAATGTTGTGATCAAATCACCCTCTCATCATGCAAGGTTGTCCCAATGCACAGAAAAACAAACTAAGGTCAGACCCCCCCCGTGAGCCATATGAAAGTGTTTGCAGCAGGACTACTAGTGGTTGCATTTTTGATATCTCTCAAATGCTCTAAAATCCTAAGCCTAACCATTCTTTTAGTCTGCCTGATGTACCACTTGATTTTCTTTCACATCCACAGCCCAAAATGTGCATTACCCCACAAGAGCTACAATTTAATTGACCCCTCAGTATAAAATTTCTACAATTAATATGGCTACCTGTCAAATTCTTAACCTTATTACACAACCTAAAATGGCCACAAGGGAATATACCCACTTTATCACCACTCCCACTAACCTGCCTAAGATTCAATAGTTCTTTCAAATTTAAATATCTCCCTAAAGAACATTTAACATACTTGGGAAATAAATGACCAAACTGCTCATCATATGTTATGAGATGCCAGGACTCCATTACCAATCTTCTCACCATTTCAGAAAAAGGGGAATATTTTGTAACAAAATAAATATCTTTATTCTCCATCTGATTATGCAAGAGATCCCTACTACTACCATCCCTCTTCCGTTGTTGCATGCTTTTTGCATAATTTCCATGATTGAAATTTAAACCACACTGCTATTATCTCCATCATAAACAACCCTCTTCACTGCATCTTCCAAAGCACTCTTACTATATCCTTTCATTAATAACCTATCCACTGTTTCATCGATGTTTTCCACTTTAAATTTATCTTCAGAGGTATTTTGTAAGATATGTTTAAGTTTGTCCACTGGGACTGAACTAATACGTTGTGGAGGGTGCATGCTACTAGCATGCAAAAAGTTATTAACTGCAGTGGGTTTGCGATACGGCTTGCATTGAATCTTTCTACAATCACCTATATAAAATTCCACATCAAGATACTCTATAGTGTTACTATGACACTCAAAAGAAAATTTCAGCCCATGCAAATTTGTATTCAATTCCTCAGTGAAACTAGAGAATTCAATCATTGGACACTTGCACACAAACAGCAAATCATCAGTGAACCTTTTGTATACAATAACATGTTTTCTAAAAAAAATTCAGTTCCATAAATAAACTTCTTTTCAAATTCCCCCATATACACAATTGCATAAGAAGGAGCATAAGGTGCTCCCATAGCAGTACCCCTTTTCTGCAAAAAAACTTCCTTCTCAAATACAAAATAATTATGTTAAGCAAAATTCCAAAAGCCTAACCACATATGCAGTGCACAGTCCATCACACATCACATTCCAAATTGTTTCCAATCGCCATTTCAAGTCATTATCAGTATATAAAGCATTGACATCCACAATCACCCAATAATGATCACTCTGCTATTCCACCTTAGTGACCAATTGACTCATATCCTGAGTATTTTTGATATGTGGAAGAACCATGCATAAACATTTCTTTAACACTGAATCCAAAAATTGCTCACATTTTCTAAATACAATTTAACCCCAGACACTATGGGTCTGCCTGGAGGGTTAAATAAATCTGTATGCACCTTGGGAATAGTGTACAACAGTGGGGCCACATGTTTATTAAGATATAATGCCCTAACATCTTCTGAATTAAAAAAAAACGTATCTTTCCCCCCTCTCAAGCAATACAAATAATGATGCACTAAGTTGCTGAATCTGATTGTTTAAATGCATATTGTTCAGTGCTTCCCCTTAGCTGTTTTAATGCTTGCCACTGCTGCTTAGTTAAATTAAACTGTACCTTAGTCTTTTTGAACCTTAAGTATTCCCAGTCAACTTTTTTAACAACACCTTTTCAAAAATACTTAAACCAGGGGATAACCTAGGAGGCAAAAAAACCCATTCATAAATGAAAATGTAGGTACAATTAATTATATATATCCTGCACCAAACAAAGTTTCATCTGTATCCATATTTTGCATATTTTCAAAAGCATCACAAAAAATGCATCATCATATACAGACAATTTTAGCAATGGGTCATCATCCTCACCATTCTCATGTGAACCTATGTCCACACTAACATTCTTATTTGCAAAATAAATTCTTAGATGTAACTTTCTACAACATTTTTTAACATCAAACAAAATGTCTGCTAACGCTGGTAAGACAGTGGGTACAAATTCCATGCCTTTTTTTAACACATTCAAACCATCTTAAGAAATGTTAACATCAGCTAAATTAATTACCTGAAACATTTGCGCATGAATGTTCACATTTTCATTAATACAAATATTTGCATCAACACTGGAAAGAGTGGGGGAAACAAATGAGATATCATTGCAAACACTAGTCCAACATTCAGTCCTTAGTTCTTCTTGAAATCCTTGTTCCGATTCTTTCTGCTTCTCCCTTTCCCTGTAGAAAAAAGCCTCAGTCTACTTGGGTTCTACATGTTGTGATGATTCATTATCATCCCCCTGACCTAATATTTTCAAATGATACGCTCTTCCTAGATGAAACCTTTGATAATGACAGCAGAGAGTCTCTAACCCTGGAACCATGCTCGATAGACTGGTTAAGTTTAGGCCTACCCCTCTTAGGCCTGCAATGCCAAGCATACACTGGCCCAACAAAAGCCATCAATATCTCGCAACAACCTTTTCTTTTTCCTACTGATAGTCTCTTGTTCGATTTTATCCACTCTACTCTTGATCTCCAACATACCAGTTGCAAATTTAGCAATCGTTAACTCAGCCAACAACTTTTTCTGCAACGCTGTAATGTCACATAAAAGCTTATCTCGCAACCAGTTATTCCTTTTGATTAAAATACAAATCCACCCTAATGTGCAATTGAGACAAACCTGCTTCCATTCCTCCAAAAGGTAATTTTCACTGTTCGTGAAATCCCATGCTGGCAAACAATTGACATGCTAGCCTCTGGGCATGATACCCAAGTTCAAATAACACTCCAGAAGCTTGATGTCATAAAACAAATTGACTTCCTTTACCATCTCCTTTCCAATTGCATGAACTGCAAACTGGTCTCTCTCTACACCTCCATAAACCACAGATCCCAATTCACCAGCTTCACTTCTCTCCCTTTCACCAAATCAGCAAACAACATCTCATTTTGCGTGACTGGAGCCCAAAACACCCCAGGGAAAGCATCAGCTCCCTCCAAAGACATCATACAAAAACAAATCCACCACCTTAATCATAAAACCAAAAACAAAAATGAGCCACATAAGACTGGAGTTCTCATTCACTTGTATTTGAATGCATCTGATACCTCGGCATTTTGCCTTCAAGGATAAATTACAAACAGGACAGGATTCCAATTTATACATCATTGCTCCCCTGCTGATAGGTTAGAAAATTATATAATTTTTAATTATTAAAAACACTCCCATTTTTAAAGCACAAGCTTTGCCAATTCAAAACCCATTAGAACATGTGTTAATACCTTTGATATCAAATTTTAACAACTTCTAAAGCAACAAATAATATTTTACAACAACAACTGTTGTTATAAAATGCTTCAGTTCCCTAGAATTCCAAAGTTAAGTATACCATTCACGTATTACACAAATTACACATTCAAATTAACTTCAAGATTCATCTAGAAGGGATTAAGCCCCTACTTAAACTGTTCAACCTGATGTCTAGAGCAGCCACTGTGATCACCCTATACATGGGTGACCCAGGTATATATAGAACTATCAGCCTCGTTAGCCTTATATGCAAAGCGGTGGAATGTATCATAGCAGAACTCATTTATGCAGACCTAGGTAACTTAAACAATCTAGATTCTAATCTGTTTAGTTTTTGGAAGGGCAGGTCTTGTCGCCTGAATGCGGTAAACTTCTTTAAAAATGTTACAGTGGCTGTGAACAGTGGACATTCTGGGCACATGTACTTATCTTGACCTGACAAAGATTTTTGGCATTATTCCCTATGCTGGTATTACTGAAAAACTAACTCTACATTGTCCTCTGGAGTGCAAACTAGCCATCCAATAGATCCCTCATTGTAAAAGTTGCTGGTTCCCTTTCTGAATGTGAAATTGTAACTAGTTAGGTGCCATGGGGACCAGTTTTGGGCCCTCTCCTGTTTGGCATTTATTTTGCAGACATCCAAGCCAGTATCGCAGAAGTGTGGGTGACCATGTTTAATGATGATTGCAAACTGGGCACTGTTATCCACTGAGCCACTCATACACAACAGTTTCAGCAAGGGCGGGAATATGCAGATGCATGGTGTATTGCAAATGGATTCAAATTAAATGGAAAAATGTGCAGCACAGTAATGGTTGGAAGAACAGTTATCACCTCATAGGTAATCAATGGCACCCATCTTCAGACAGAGGAGACCTAGGTATTATGGGGAAACTGCCCTTCATTTGACCACCATGTTTCCAGCATAGACAAGAAGTTTGTCTATATGGCCCAGTTAATTTCCAAGGGAATATCTTTAAGATCCAAAGCTGTTCCCCTACCACTGTACTCTTCCCTTATCAGACCCATCATTGAATATAATGCCCCCTTGGTATTTACACATCCAAGTTTTTCCCACAACTGGAAAGGTCCCAAAGATTTCTAACCAAGAAAATAGATAGTCTTAAATCTTTCAACTTCCACAACAGATAAGCACAACTCTTGTTATACTCAGTAGCCTACAGACTGATGAAAGGTGATGTCTAACTTGTTGAGTCATGAAAGACCTACTCCTATTTGACCTCTTATTTCTTCATAAAACTAGTGACTGCCAACACTCACACTAAGGGCCTAAATCTACAACAACAAACAAAACTCACTGGAGCGATAGGTTCCTAACCTATGGAATTAGTTACTACTAAAGGTCAAACAAAATACTACTTTGGCCACCATTAAAGCTAGTCGTGATGACTAGATGGGTCGATACACATTTATACCAGGTTTATCAGGTATGGCTCTGCTCAGTGTGAGAGATGAGTACTATTAAGTGCTTGAAAATAGGAGGAAGAACTTTTAAGTTTATCTGTTCAAAGTTGCATACAGCTAGACATCTTTTGTCCTTGTAATCCATTGCCTAGTACTTTCCTGTGTTCCTAATTAAAGATTTGTATGTTTGAAATCTCTGAATTCCATGATATTGGCATCCATTTGTTTTAAGATTTTAAAGGTGAAGGTTATGAGTTTGTGATCAGACTTAACTGTGGGGAGAGAGACATCAAGACAATGGCATATGCACATAAAGTTTTACGAACCAGATCCAAAATATTTTGCCCTCTAGTGTGTTCTTCAATGACCTGACCCAAGGAGGTTTTGTTTAGTAACTCTAGGACTTTACCTTTAGGGCATATCATACATTTGAGGTATGGGTGTTCTAATTTATTAAAGGGTTGTTAAAGTCTCCCAGAATAGTAGAGACTTTGCTTAGAGGAAGTCCAAGTAAATTTAGGAACCTAACATTACATACAGGGGGTCGTATAACAGACTATGATCTGATAACTAGTCCTGTTTAAGGTGATTTGTATCTGTAAGAGCTCTGTTTATGGTTCTGTAGGAATTTGCCTAAAGGCAATGTGGTATCTAGCAAACATGGAGATCTTACCACAGTTGCAATTCAGTCTAAAGGCAGTTGCAATTCAGTCTAAAGGTTAAGTAGTCACAAAAACTAGGTGTAGAGGGGATGCTAACATTTAAATGATGATCACACAAATAGATGAGCTCCAAATGCAGGAGAACCTCAAGGTCAGGTATTTTTGTGTTGAGACTCCTGGCATTCATCCAATCCACCTTGATATGATCTTATATTTGATTTGTTTTTTTGATTAAGGTGGGATGTCCATTAGCTGGACTCTCCATAAGAAAGATACTATGGTGGCAGCCAGCAGCAAAGACTTTAGCCAGTATGCAAAATCCTTGGAGTGAAAGGTGCAAGTCATTCTTAGCAAAACAAGTAGGAGTATCAAGCATCATTAGCCAGGCTGATGCATACTGGGTCCACCACGAATGACACCAGCAATTCATCTAATTGTTGGAACCAATTATCCTTTTTCTACCCTTTGATTCCAATTAAGACCATGGTCTTACCTACATTTATAACACACATGAAGAGTTCTGACATCCCTTTGAGCTTTGCATGCCAAGTTATTTATCCCCACCATATTACAGTCCTATTTATTACATGTAAGCTCCTTAGTGGTCATTGAGACATGAAAGATCCTGGCACCTTAGAGATGAATCCAGTTGTCTGATGATGAATCCAACAATTACCAATATATTTTTATTAGTAGAGTGGTTTGATGTACTGGATCTGAGATGACTTATTTCCTGGTAACTCCGTACTATGTTTGTGCCAATAGATGATGCAGCGTTTGGTTTTCTCTGAGACCTAGTCACAGTGGGTCTACGAGGCTTAGGCAAGGACTTTTCACGGCCTCAACATAGTAAAGTTTGATATGCTGTGGAAGTCTGTGTTTCTCACAGACTGTGTTTTTCGAGAGAGATGCCTTCAGTTTGGTTAAGTGCTTGCATCCTTTCACACATAGAATGTAAATATCTGGCAGCTGTTATGCTGCCTGAGGATGCCAAGGGCTATGCAGTTGGCAACAGAGGGAGGAGAAGCAGTTTGACCTTTTTTAGTCCAGGGGTTTAGAGAACCTATATGAATACTTAAGATGCTTACTAGTGAGCAAAACAACCTTTTAAATTAATTATGCTAGTGAATAGATGAGCTTTTAATTAAATGTAATGTATGTTAATATAGCAGAGATGCACTGCCTTACTAACTGCAATATAATAATATAAAATATAAAATATAATAATATGTATAGTCATAATATAATATAATATAATATAATATAATATAATATAATGTAACAGTACAATAAAATCAGATTGATTCTAATTGCAATGTAAAATAGTTGCTGTCACTAAATAACACCAATGGGATGCAAGCTGCTATTAGAGTTAGAGGATGTTAAGTGGATACTGATGCATAGTGCATCACATTGCACAACTTTTAATTGAGAGTTGTTCTCAACTCGGATTATATTGGGGAAATGAAACTGAAAGTTCCTGTGTCTGTCAAACACAGATTTGTGTGGCAATGCATGGGAGTGGCACTCATGTCAGTGTCAGCCAGGAAATATGAAAGTACCAATGAAAACTCAGCTAGGACTTTAGCCAGTAATGCTGACTCGCCAGTAACAAATTATCTCTGCCATTGCATAACCACTACCATCTCTTAGGCAACTCACTGTAAGTGTACTTTCTTTGCAATATGTGAATTAAAGCAAAAGAAAATAAACAGTCAAATGATTGCAGCTATACAACAGGCCAACCTTTCATTGAAAAACATTTCAGACACACTAAAACCCGGAAAAAAATAATACTTTTTATCCATGCTTCTCAACTGTCCCTGATTTTTCAGAGATGTCCCTGATTTTGACTCAGATTTTAGGTCTGTCCCTCTTAATCCCTCCCAAAATGGGTGACTTTTGGAGAAAAGGTGGTGAATTACACTTAATGAATATGACAATGGTTAGAGTTATGTTTCTTTACTTCAGAAAATATGTATTGATTAACATTTTCTAATTCTGTCAGTGACTCAGTTTAATAGTACTAATATCTTAAAAGTGTTCCTGTTTGTCCCTGATTATTTCCAGATTTGTTCATGATTTCTCCCTGATTCATATTGAGAGCTATGCTTTAATCACAGGTATAGCTGTCTCAAACAGGGCCCTGTGCCAGTGCCATGAACCAACACCCCACATCCTCACCTCTTCAAGTGAAGAGCAAAAAAAAAAAAAAAAACAGGCATTGCTTCTACTGGCACACCAATCTGGTGAATAGATACACAACACACTGATAACCCCCATCCTGCCCAGCCATTCAGGTTTTGTTTCCATGCCTTGCCCCTGATCTTCCTCCATTTTACTAAAAAAAAAAATAATAATTTCTTGTTGTTTTGAACTGTAGCAAACAGTTGCTACAGTTTATACCCTGCTTGCAGAGAGCTATTGTACTTACACTATGTTATAAAAAAAGTCTTCTTACAAACTGTACCAAACTGCTTGCTACAATTGTAGCAAACATTTGCTGTTGTTTATACTCTGCTTGCACAGAGCACTACAACACTTAGGTTTTAGTTTTGTGCTAGCAAACTGTTTGCAACAGTAGACTACACACAGCCCACTATAACTTAGTTTTGAAAGCCAGTATTGCAAAAGGGATTGGGATCATCTGATTTCACCCACCCAACACTTTGCACCCATAGCAGTTGCCCCTATCATTCCAACTTAACTACGCTACTTCCTGTGATCCAGAAATCAATTAGCAGCAATAAGTGCAAATGAACAAAAGTACTTTCATGCTGTCTGGATGCAAACTTGAGTTAAAGCACCACTTTTAACTATTTCCCCATATGTGCACAGAAGTGTAGCTCTCTGAGCCTTTAGATAAATCATTACACTGAATTATTCAGAGTCGTTTTGCTGTTTTTTTTAAATTTTTTTTATTTTAATTTCCCTACTTAACACTTCTTTATTCGAATTATTATTATTATTATTATTATTATTATTATTATTATTATTATTATTAGTTATTAGATTTATTATTAGGATTAGAAGCCACTGAAAGTGTCATGTCTTCCTTCCCAGTACTTGCATGTGCCACAACAGGAGTAAAGTCTATCTGTTCTGGCTCAGTGATGTTTCACATTTGATAAGTGTTGTCCTTCCTACGTCTATCGGCCGTACTGTTGGGCTTCATTTCTAGCTGCTACATAATGTGTCCCTTGAAAATGAATCCATTTGAGTCTCCAGAGATCTCTAACAAGGTCAAACACTGACTGAATCTTCAAAATATGAGACCGCTTCACTGGACACCCATGAGACTCCAGGCTTTGTCTGGTTATCCTGAGTACCAACTTTATGGTAATTCTCGGACCTTGTGCCCAGAAACTGACATAGGACACAAGTCGTAAAAAAGTTGATTTCAAGGGGGTGGCATGTCTAGTCATGAAGCCAGTCCTTCACCCTGCCATGTAGTTCTGAACAACATTTCCTCTCCTTCTCAGCCATGCAGTCTTGGCTGTGATATTGCTGTTTTCATTACTCCAGCAAAACCATTGACAAAGATAAGCCTTTCAGCAGTGAGTCAGTGTCAAAACAGGTGAGCAGCTAATCAGTCTTCTGTAATTTAACTTACGTGCACTTCTTAAACTCCAGCTTGATATATTAAAGGTGCTTAAAATGCAAATAACTTAAACTTCCTATATTATTAGCAACAAATGAGTTTATTCACAAAACACTTTTGCAGGTGGACTGCAGCCCCCCAGCTACTCCACTACGTGGTGGAAGTCACACCACCATAGATGTAAAGGACATACTTTGATTTGCTTTGAAACTAAGTGTATTCCCTTTTATCGGAAGTGATGGGATGTCAGTGTGGGAGCTCAAACTACTGCATTACATCCTTACTGCAAAAATATCTGTTTCAAGTCGTATCTAATTAAAAACTAGAATTTTATTTAGCCTTCATTGACAGGGTTGATCCCAGTAGGCTAATAGCCTCCTTTTATACTACTATGAGAAATTTGGCCGGGCCATCAGGGAACTTCCACTATACTTTTTGATAAGTGCAGAGGGATCTTACATTCACCTAAGCTACAACCAACTCAGGTAGAATGGACCACAGTTTAACATCTCATGTGAGGGACAACATACACAAGAGTACAGTACCACCCCTAATGCTGCACTGCAGTGCCAACAGTCCAATCATCTGGAGTGGGAATAGAACCCACAGCCTTCTGGTCTTCCAGCACCAAAAGTGAATGGTGCTACTTGTTCAGCCACACTGTCTTGAATGAATTCTAGAGACCTTTTTATGTATCTACATTCCATTTACAGTGCTGTTTGTGTGCTTACAATAAACCAGTGCAAAGTGAAGTAGTAAATGTACAGCATAATGACAATTATTTGTCATGTAAGCAGTAACAGAGAAACACTTTGAAAATGCATGTATTATTTTGTTTTCTGCTTTGTGGAGTCTGCAAATCAGGAAAAGTAGGCATATGTTCTTGATCATTTTGTCTAACTAAGAGGCAATTGATCAACAAATACCTGAGTTTATGACAAACCACTGACAGGTAAAGCCATCAAATCCAAAGTAGTAAACAAAAAAAAAAAAAAATGAAAGTCACTATCCACCAGCAACTCAGTACATCAAGCCATAAGCTCGGTGAAAAGAATATTTGTACATCAGAACCTGAGGCTGAAAAGCACGCACAAAAAGTACAATTACATACGAAGCAAACCTAAGCTTAAATGTCCTTAATCTATCATTATTATGTCAAAGATACAAACAAACACCTTCAAGTACCTTTCAAAGGCCCTGTTCCAAAAGTAAAACTAATTCTTAACCTACTGCACAAAAATTAGATGTTAACTGCTTCCATACATTACCAGGACTGAAACAAGCCTCCTGATATTGCCAGTAATGTAATACCTTTATCTAATACCTCAGAAAATGCACCAAAGCAATTATTTATGTGGCTAGCATTGCCACCCCACCTCTCTTACTTATATATAGCTACTAACTCCATAGTTACACATTAGTGACCCCAAGCGAAAGACATAGTTTTAGGCTGTAGTCCAAGAAATGAAATGTGACTGTCATAGAATTCATCTGAATATGAAATTGATTAAATAAGTAAGTGTTAGAAGACAAACAGCATGTTGAAGGTGGGAGAGAAAGAGGTTAGGCCTCTGTTGGACAATGCAGTGAGTGAGTAGTGTTCATTTACCAGAGACCACCCCAGAATTATTTAATCGCAGAGTTGTGCTGCACTGCCTGTCTAAACTAAATTGCCTGACAGAAGGGCAGTATTGTGCGAATGTCACTAGTTCCCTTGTTGTTAAAGGATTGCCACTTCTTTGTCTTGCTATTAAGGCAGTGATTTTATTTTCTCTCATCTTCACTTATGAATTCACATATTTTGTTCTAAACTTCCTACATTACTGAATACAATATGATCCACTCTGGATTTATACATTCATACTGGTTCATATGACCATCCAAAATCTGCACTGACCCCTTCAGCTGTGTAGCAAGGAAGTTTATTTAGTCATAAAATATCCGTAGAGTGCCGAAAATACATTGGCTCTCTTCCCAAGAATGCATGTATACCAAAAAGCACCAATGAGATAGTAGCAGAAAACAGTAAGAATATTATTTTAAAGTTCAGTTAAAAAAAAAAAACACGTAGAAATTAGAGAAATATACATTTTATTATCTCATCAAGAGTCATTTAAAAGTGTCATGGTATGTATGTTGGCACTAGGAGCACTTTTTCTGTTTTCAATTTTTATTATGTCAAAATTTATATCAAAAGGTCATTTATATTTTAATAGGCAACATGTGAGCTCTCTCTTTTAATAGGCAGCATGTGAGCTCTCCATTTTATACAATCATAAAAGCAGAAGTCAGCACATAGTCTATAATCAGCAGCATATTCGCAATAACTCCAAACAGAACATGAGAATCTGTGTATCCAGCAAGCAAATTCATGGCAATGGCCTGGATGGAAACAAATGAATGAGCTATTGTATTTAGGCATTTCTTAAATACTGCTAAGGAACAGGCCTATACGGGCAGAGTGAGATATATAGGAGATTATGCCAGAGCTTTTATTTGAAGAGTAGGAATGAGATTGTTCAGTAATTGCTTCTTCAATCGCAATTAATTGAAATGTGTTTTTGCCATTCATTGTAGTGACACTAACCAAAAACATTTTTTTTTTTTTGCAAGGAGGAGAAATGCAAGTCCCTTACATTCTTAAACATGTACCAGGTCTAGGGATGCAAAATACTGGGGGAAGGAGAGGCTCCACAAAATGGTGCACCTCAGTTTTGAGTGCTCACTATTTTCACTTCACTAAGAGAGAGCAAATGCTAAGAGTGACTTTAGTGTAGGCATACCAACAATACGCTTCTCAAACTGTGTAGTTAGACTGTTAAACTTAGGCATTTCTTAAATTATACACAAGTTCTACACCAGTGCTTTGTAAAAATGTTTGTATAACTGCATTGACTTGGCTGTACCTGATAGGGCCAAAACAAACTCCTCAAGGAAGAGCTTGGTGAACAACTGCGATTAACAGGCTTTACAATAAGAGGAAGAAATGCTGTATAAGAGTAAGAGGGAGCAAGCCATAAACTGGAAGCACTCCCTCCTCAGCTTAATCAAGCAAATAAGACTTCTTGTGAAGTCCTCCAAAAGCAATCTACAAATCCAAATTATCTTCCTTAACTAAGGACAACCATAAGGCATTCTTTAGTTGCATTCATAACCTAAAAGGAAAGGACCAGATTTGTGCTGAACTGGTAATTAATGATACCAAATATACTGAACCTGTGGACATAGCTAACCTGCTAACTGACAGGTTCTGTGAAAACTTCACTCCCCTGTCCTTACCACACATACCCCATGACATCCCTACCACCTATCTGCCACCTTGTATATCTAAAGAGCAGGTTGTAAACGTCCTCTCTAAGGCCAAAAATGCAGAATCTATGGGACCTGATAACATCCCAGGCTGTGTCCTACATGGGCTCCAACAAGAATTAGCAACACCATTGGGTACTCTTTTCAGTCATAGTCTAAGCACCAGCTTCATCCCAGCTGAATGGAAAATGGCCACTGTTGTCCACTTGCACAAAGGTGGTGGTGCTTCCACTGCCCCCAGGGAACTATAGACCTATTAGCCTGGCTAGCCTTATATGCAAGGTCATGGAGCAAATCATCATGGACCTTATCAACAAAGATATAGGTAATCTCCAAACACCTGACCCTACTCAGTTTTGATTTGTCAAAGGGAGATCATGCCTGTTAAACCTGATGGACTTCTTTGAGACAGTCACCAAGGCCTGGATGAGGGGAAATCTATGCATACAGCCTACCTAGACATAGCCAAGGCTTTTGACACTATCTCCCACTCAGGCATCATTGACAAACTCAACCAGCTAGGTATAAACCTTTATATCATTAGATGAATCACTAACTGGCTCACTGATAGAACCCATATAGTCAAAATAGAGGAATCCACCTCCAACAGCAGACCTGTAACCAGTGGTGTTCCACAAGAATCAGTCCTGGGACGTCTAATGTTTGGAATCTATTTCTCCAAAGTACATGCAAAAACTTAAGGTCTGTGGCTGACAAAGTTTGGTCATGACTGCAAACTGGGAGCTGTCATAGAATTTCCTAATGATGTCAACATCCTACAAGAGGGTCTTACATAAACAAATGATTGGTGTCAAAGTCATGTCCTTAAACACAATGCAAAAAAAATGTATTATCATCCCTTTTGATAAGAGTGATGTTCCTGTTAACTACCACATCAACAGCAACACCCTAAGTGCTCACTCTGTGGTGAGAGACCTGGGCACAGAGGTTGACAGCAAACTTACCTTTGATCACCATGTCTCCACAGTGGCAAGAAGGGCATTCTATATTGCTTATTTCATAACTAAGACATTGCATTCAGAAAAAAAAAGTTATAACCTCCCTGTACTCTTCCCTCATCAGGTCAATAATTGAGTACAACCCCCCTTTTGGTATGTATCTTACCAAGCACCTGCAGCAATTAGCGAGGCCACAGAGGTTCCTCATAAGGAAAATTCAAGGTCTTCAGCATCTATCATTTGTGGATCATCTGAAAATCAGTCACTTTATTCTGTTTCATACAAACTACTCAGAGACAATCTTTGCCTTGCATATAAGGCAATCTCTGACCCTGCTATATTTGAAATGCTGTATCTCTGCAAGTCAAATCATACATGGGTTACTCAGTCTAAAGACCTTAGACCTTAAACTGGTATGTGAGATTAATAGAACATGCTGGAGGGACAGATTTGTCTCCCAGAGGTTATCACACCTTTGGAACAGACTCCTGCTTCATGTCAAATAGAGCACTTCACTGGCCCTGTTCAAACAGTCTCGATGATTGGATGGGTAACTATAAATTCTCCCTGGGGGTTCCACCTATGTGCCTGTTGGACAGGGGCAACAGGTGCTGATCATGGAAATAAGAGTTGAACTTGGCTAGGCTTGTAAGGGCCCTAGGGCCATTAGCCTAGTAACTTCCTATGATCCTATGAAACAGTAGTATTGTCTTTGATATTGTGCACAGATCATTTCTAGGTCATTCAATGTCTGTACTCCAGTCCAACAGGTATCTCTCCACATAACTGACTACTAGTATAATTCAACTAGTGTTGGTGTGAGAGCTTTATATTTAATTAGCCACATTAGTAGTCTGTGTTTTGCAATGCTTGCATGTAACAGGCATTGACCGTAGACAGCAGAAGTATGCAGGATGATACTGCATTTGAGGCAGGATGTTGTGAAGACTTGTCTTCATTGGATACATTGACATAGATAAATTAGTTAATTTCTGATCTTAGAGCTAAGTCTGCAGTCCTAATTTCTGAGTTTTTCTGATTAATATTTCTATCTCACACTATCCAGTATTCTGAACTTCTTTTATTCCAGGTAGACAAGTTTCTGTGCACATTTTAAGCCACATTGCTTTACTATTTGTTAATATCTAGTTTTGTTTTTACACATCATTTTTTGGTAACAAGTCAAGAGTCTGTTGCAAATGTTATGAACATACATAATATACTTGGATGATTGGAATATCTTAACATTCTCCATCCCAGAGGTGAAACATTCTAGGGACACATCTACCTTAAGTTGCTCAGATTTCAGCATTCCATTTACTGGGTTAAAATATTACTTTTACTGCACAAATCTCATAGTTATTTAGACTGAAGATGGGTTAATAGATGGGTTGAAGGACCTTTCCTCTCTAGTTCATTCATGTCAGGGTTTGAAATGTCATTCTGCTTTAAACTTCCGTATTTCACTTAGAGATATAATGGCCAATAGACATGCAGACTCACGTTCTCTGCATCAGAGTCTGGAAACACTGCTATAAATAGTACTTCAGGTTCCCCTGGAAATGAGCAAAATGCCTAGAAATACTAATTTGGTCAACAAAAGCAAGTAAATAAGTAACAATAAAAGTATTTATCTATTAGTCAGCTGGTATATTGCTGAAAACTGTTTTCTTGTACAGGAGCATCTATAAGGAACATATTTTATTGTTCAAATTCTCCAGGTTATTGTTGAGTGATGTGTCATTTGCTTGTGGGCCTGCAGAATCCACAGGCTGGGAATCCCTAAAACATTAAATTTATACATCTGGATAGTGTAGTCTGAAGGAAGGCACCATACTGTGACACAATATGTAGTGCATTATCTCATTCACACCTAGCAGCTTTTTAATGCCGTACCTATAGAACTTACATGGAGTCTTAGATTTCTGATGATGTTTTGAAAATAAATAAATAAATAACATGAAAAAGCATAGCCCAAACAACTATGAATATCTTGTAAACAGCAATGACTTTTAAAAAGGTACAAACAGCAACGTTAGGCAAAAACCCTTCTTTATAAAGGTAATAATCGACATGTTCACATTCTTTATATCAGTATTGAACTAAACTATATAAAAATCTAGCTATGATTTTCTTTACATTTTTGCAATATCTTGGAAACCAGATAAACCACTCATATAGTATCAACAGCAACGTCACTCAGGGAGATTCAGGTTTGTTTTCGTAGTGCTCAATAAGACAGTTATGCATATTTAAAACTGTAAGTAACAGTCAATATCTCACAGGTTGTGTAACATTAAATCTAATTGCCAGAATTCTCTTTAGCATCATCTAAGGCTTTGGCTGGGCTCAATATTAAAATGTAAGCACTTGTTACGCTGAGTACTGATGCAGACCGAAAATGCCGGAGAAGAGCAGTATCGAACATCCCTCTTTTCTTTTAAAGTTGTTTTTACAGGGGACCAAAGCCCTCTCACACACACTTTGAACTTGTATATACCAACTCCAAGATCTCCATGCCTTGGAGAAAAGTGAGTACTCTAAGAAATGGCTATCTCAGACTTAGTATATGCAAGTCTGTTTTTTGACCATTCAGTGTCTGTATTTCGGGACTCGTGGAAGAGGGTCCTCACATTTCAAATGGTCACCCTTCAGCTGATCGTATATAAGAGTTTCTGTCCCTTCATTTTTGTGATATTAGTATGTATGAAAATGCTGCAGATATACTGAATGTTTCCAGAATGACTGTCTAAAAATGAACAATATTTCTAAGGGATTATACATAGACAGTGGCAGTATATTTTTTGTCCCTCAACATAAAATGTCACATTATGCACCTGAATAATGTGCAGTGCATTCAGTTATGAAAACATGAACATACAGTGGATATAAAAAGTGTACTCACCCCTGTTAAAATGCCAGGATTTTGTGATATAAAAAAATGAGACCACAATAAATCAATTCAAAACTTTTCTCACCTTTAATGTGACATATAATCTGAACAATTCAATTGAAAAACAAACAAATCTGTTAGGGGAATAAATATAAAAAATAAAAAGCGTACAATAAGCTGGTTGCATAAGTGTGCACATCCTTAAAATAATACTTTGTTGAAGCACATTTTGATTTAATTATAGCATTCAGTCTTCTTGGGTGCACACCTGCCATCAATTAAAGAGACTCTGATTAACCCCAAATAAAGTTCAGCTGTCCTAGTAGGATTTTCCTGACATTTACTCAATTGCCTGCTATAGCAAAAGCCATGTTTTGCAGAAAGCTTACAAAGCATCAAAGGGATTTCATTGCTGAAAGGGATCAGTCAGGAGAAGGGTACAAAAATATTTCCACAGCATTGGCTAGACCATGGAACACAGTGAAGACAGTCATCAAAACGTGGAGAAAATATCAGACATCAGTGATGTTGCAAATAGCTGGACATCCCTCCAAAATCGATGAAAAGACAAGATGAAAACTGGTCAGGGAGGCTGCCAAGAGACTATAGCAACACTGAAGGAGCTGCAGGAATTTCAGGGAAGTACTGGTTGTGTACTACATGTGACAACAATCTCCTGTATTCTCTATATGTCTGTGCTATGGGGTAGGGTTGCAATTCGGAAGCCTTTTCTCACACAGAAAAACATCCAGGCCCGGTTAAAATTTGCAAAACAATACATTAAGTCTCCCAAAAGCATGTGGAAAAATGTATTATGGTCTGATGAGACCAAGACTGAAGTTTCTGGTGGTGGTGGCAGTATTATGCTTTGGGGTTGCTTTTCATCAGCTGAAAATGGGGCTTTAGTCAAGGTGGAGGGAATTATGAACAGTGCCAAATACCAGTCACTTTTGGCCCAAAACCTTCAGGCATCTGCTAGAAAGCCGAAGAGGAATTTCACCTTTCCACATGACAATGACCCCAAGCATACATCCAAATCAACAAAAGAATGGTTTCACCAGGATAAAATTAAAGTTTTGGAATGGCCCAGCCAAAGCCCAGACCTAAATCCAACAGAAAATCTGTGGGCTGTGCATGAGATGCCCTCGCAGTCTGACATATTTGAAGTGCTTTTGCAAGGAAGAGTGGGCAAATATTGCCAAGTTAAGATGTTCCATGCTGATAGACTCCTATCCAAGAAGACTGAATGCCGTAATTAAATCAAAATGTGCTTCAACAAAGTATTAGTTTAAGGAGGTGCACACTTAAGCAACCAGGTTACTGTACGTTTTTTTTTTTTATATTTTTCCCCCTAACAGATTTGTTTGTTTTTCAATTGAATTGTACAGGTTATAGGCTACATTAAAGGTGGGAAAAGTTTTGAAATGATTTATTGTGGTCTCATTTTTTATATCACAAAAACCTGGCATTTTAACAGGGGTGTGTACACTTTTTATATCCACAGTAAGTAGAAAAATATGAATGAAATATGATTATGAGCAACATTTCCACTGCAATGCAGACCAGACTGACTTAGTGTCATTTTGTTTTTCTACCCTGTGCTTTTCCAAAATCAGTAAGTTATTAAGTGGTAAGCCTTTTTTAATGTAGCCCATTCCCAGCAATACTATGATAGCATAAGGACCTATGAGTATGGACTACAGATGAACAGAAATGCGATATAGGTGTGAATGGGTAGTCTTGGTCAAGACAGTCAGCAATAGGGTCATGTAGTACCCTACTAGGCAGGACATGCTACATCTCCTTGCTTTGTACTAGGATGGGTCTGTCTCATTTTGATCATATTTGCATCCTGTGCAAAAGTGATGTGATAATTTAAATGCCAACGGTGCTTATTAATGAGTCCATACTTTCAGCAAGTGGATACATTATCTCTGAAGTAATGTGATATCTAGAAAGTGGTTGATCACTTTTTTATCTTTAATACTCTCTCATAGTTTGACCTGAAATTGTAATGCTGAGGGTATAGTTTTGCATCGCATTTCCCAGTGCAGATCATTCTGCAGGGACGTTTTATGTTAGGTCCCTTACTTTCCCAAGGATCTGTAGTGCATTCTTTGATATGGAAAAGGACAAATTACAGGAAAAATTCAGGGCTGCAGACAGGAATATCATTTGTATTACATGTCTTGTTTAATTCTTCCAGATGTAGGAAGTGTCTTCACTGAATGTCCATATAAGTATCTGCTGAGAAGAACCTAATGTAGACCTTCAGGTTAGTTCACTTTATGACCAGATAGACTACCAAGGGTCAAACCTAATGTCGATCTTTAGGCAAGTTCACTTCCTGAACAGATAGACTACCAAGGGTCAAACCTAATGTAGACCTTAAGGCCAATTCACTCCCTGAACAGATAGACTGCCAAGGGTCTAACCTAATGTAGATCTTCAGGACAGTTCACTTTCTGCACAGATAGACTACCAAGGGTCAAACCTAATGTAGACCTTCAGGCCAGTTCACTCCCTGAACAGATAGACTGCCAAAGGTCAAACCTAATGTAGACCTTCAGATCAGTTCACTTACTGAACTATTAAGCGTCAAGTCTTGCCAATCAGAGCAGACTTGAAGTTATTCAGGAGGAGACAAACTACTGCTACTGCTTCACGTTTGAGTTGGTTGGTGTTGCTTCCCCATAAGCTGTCGGGGAAATGCATTCCTTCTGTTGTCTAGCAATGTATGCAGCCTGCTGTGTCTATGCATGCAACTGGATGCTTTATACTCACCTCCTAGAATATGTATGACAGTCATAAAACCTGTTTGCTCTGTATCACGATTACTGCAGTGGATCATAACCATGCAGTTGTCTGCTTGTTTCACCTCAAGGTCTTCTATCACCATAACTCTTTTTGCTGACATATGAGCTTTTATAACAAAAAACTCTCTAGCTGTTAAAATCAAGTAGGAAAACTATCTTCTTAGGAAGCATCAGTTCCTGCCAGATGATTTAATTTTTATCTTATTTCCTGATTTTCTGCAAGGATATTCATATATACTGTTCTACCAGTGTTCTTTCTGAAACTGTTTTAAAGCTTTGCCTTGACAAGTATACCTGATAATACGGAGTATAATGTAAATGATTAAATAAGCATAAATTCCAATTGCATTCATGTATGTTTTGTTGTACGTGAGCAGTATATTCAATTATTTCAACAAGAAATATATTGTTAATGCTAGAGAAGTGAACCATTGTCTCTTCCTGAATAAGAAGCATCACACTAGGCATTTATATCATATAACAGGCGAGTCACTGAGACTTTGTCATTCCAGTACTAAATAGACAGTTGACTTGTACAATGTTTCCTCCATCTGAGAACCCTTCATTTGTCTTAGAGCATATCTCCCCATGCTGTCCCTCTAGGTGAGTATTTCAGATAGAGCTGCAGGAAGAATCTATAATCATTTTTGAATTAATTGTATTTAATGCTGGCTATAACATAAAAGTCCTGCTCTTTGCTTACATGGGATTCCCAATGGCATGCAATAGATTTCGGCTAGTGGTAACAGTGATCTCTTGACTTAACAAAAGTGACAAGTATCTGGAGTCTTACCATTAGAGTGACTATATGTAGGATTTTACTTTCTGATGTTATCAAAGTGGGCTATCAGTTTTTATACTAGCTGATGTGTATCAGTTTCTGAGACTTGTATCTAAATATGATAAAGAATATCTAAATATCCTATACAGTGATGCATTAGGTAGCATTCTCGACTCACATCAGGAGGTTCTTAGGTTAGATTCTCAGCTGTGGTTCTTTCTGCGTGCAGTCTGCATGGTTTTCTCTTAAAGCATCAGTTTCTTCCTGCATCCCAAAGACATGCAGGTATCTCCTCCCACTACACACACACACACCCACTACACACACACACACACACCCACTACACACACATGCACACTCACACACACACACACACACACACACACACACACACACACACACACGGTACTCCAAATTGGCCAGTGTGTGTGTGTGTGTGTGTGTGTGTGTGTGTGTGTGTGTGTGTGTGTGTGTGTGTGTGTGTGTGTGTGTGTGTGTAGTGGGAGGAGATGGAAGACCAACCGCATTACAGTGAACTGCCTGGCAGTATGAACACAGGCTCTAGACGAGTGATGTGACATCTAACGCCATGAAAAAAAATGGGAAAAAGGGGGTTGTAGCTGGATAGATACATCTAGAGATCCTATTAAATAAAATAAGAAATGGGCTAAGGTGAGGTTTTAAATTTATATTAGATAATGTAGACACAAGTGTAATGTAATGAAGACCCAAAATGTTAGCATCAGAAAAATTTTAATAATTGGGTATATCTGATGAACATTTGAGATCTGAATGATTTAGTGTACTCTCATTCTTTATATTTTACGCATTGTTCCTCTATTTTTTTGGACACAAAGATATGAATTAGGTTCTATGATGGATTTTGCTATGGTAACGTCTTGCTTTCCATCTGTTTTTTTTTTAAATAATTTAAGAGTTAATATAATTTATTCTTATGTGGCAAAGTACAAAGAATACAATGAATAGGTAAATTAAGAATTTGAAAACTTTTCATAGCTAAATAAAAATGGTATGTTTAATAGAGGTTTGCTTTGGGATTTGTTGAAATCATATTCATTTAGGAGCATACTTCTCAACCTGGAAACATCAAAAATCTGGACAAAGGTCATGAAAAATAGGTACAAATCTGTATGCTGATTAATGTAAAATTTGCATACATAATTATGTAACCCCATCCACTCCAATGTAATTGTGGGATAGCAACTTTCAAATGCAAACTGAAGAACAGACAACCAAATTATGGCCCCAGAGTCCCCCTGCAGCCATTTAAATGTCCCATTACCTGGCTGTTAAACCCAATTAACCATAAACACTAATGTGCCTAGTATTGTTTTACTTCTACAATGATTATTTGCATTTTATTTTACATATAGCACAAACACTAATAGACGTCTGCTAAACAAAGTAATACAGTCTCACAATGAAAATAGACAGCATTAAAACTTCCCTGCCATTAAAACTCACATTCATTGAAACAGCATTGAAACCTACATCCAAAGAAAATGCATCTGATCCTAGCCAGTGGTGGATAAAGATTACCTTTGGGCTGTTTTCAAATCATAGGTCCCTTGTTGCACACAAAACAAACGTGTTCTTTGATACACCTTCTTGACTTTATTAAATTATATTCCTTGTATAATACAGCAGCACACTTGTTAGAGCGCGTTTTAAATTTATTGCTTGAACATTTTCCAGTAAGCAATGAAACAAAATGCATGAAATCGCACACACACACACACACACACACACACACACACACACACACACACACACACACACACACACACACACATATTAACTTTATAAATTAAATCAGCACATACACACACACACACACACACACACACACACACACACTTCACAAATTAAATCAGCACACACACACACACACACACACACACACACACACACACACACACTTACTTCACAAATTAAATCAGCACATTCACACACTTCACAAATTAAAACAGCAGCAGCAATGGACTTCACAAATTAAAACAGCAACAGACTTCACAAATTAAAACAGCAACGGACTTCACAAATTAAATCAGCACTCAACAGCAGCAACGGACTTCATAAATTAAATCAGCAACAGCAAAGGACTTAGCAAATTAAATCAACAGCAGGAGTGGACTTCACATAAAAAATGGACGCAATTCAAATTGCATGCCCATTCCACTGAATGGCATAAACATCTACAGAAAATAAATGAATGGAAACGTCCAAGTTCCAATACAGAAATTAAATGTAGTAGCAGCAGTTCAGTCTTCTTTACCTGGAAGACCAGAATGTGTAGCTCAAGTTCAGGGCAGGCTTCTCGTCTCAGTGTAGTTCAGGCCAGGGCAGGCTTCTCATCTATAAGTGTAGCAGGCTAGCATCACAGCAGCTCAGCTCAGGTTTCTTGTCGTTTGTCCCGTCCCTCTTGTAAACTCAGAGCAGTCCTTTGAATTCCGACAGGATGGACGATGCTGACATCACTGCGCATGCCTCCATGTGATGATGTCAGTCTGGAAAAAAAAATTAAACAAAAAAAAAGTCAGAAAATTCAGAAATTAAGGGATGCCACTCAGGAATTGTGGCACCCCATTATTTGGACCTCAAAACCAGGGGAAAACAGAGATTCGGTACGGTTGAGAAGTATGTTTAGGAGAGTTTCAGCTTGGTACAGTAATAAACTAAGGAAATGGGCAGCCAAATTGATAAGCTACAAGAGGATTTAAATGTTGCTAAATGAAAAGTGTAGACTGTGATATCTGCTTTTTAGATGTTGAGAAAGACTTAAATTAGAGATATCAGCTGATCTCATGTCATGAGATAGCAGTAGTTTTAGAGAAAGTGAAATTGCAGACATTCATTTATTTCAGAATGTTTGCATAGGTTGGTGATGAGCTCAAAATTGTTAAAGATAAATCTGATAAAATCCTTTCAGGATCCTGATAACATTACATTAATTGCTGATACTGAGGGTATCTTACTAGCTTTTAAGAATTTTTATGAGAACTTAACAGTAAAAGAAAAACAATTTTGGGTATCATCTTATTATAGATGTGTATTAGTAAAATGTGAAAAATAAATTGACTAATACGAGTATTAGATCCTTGACAAAAAGTGTATATACCATGGACATTTTTGATCAAATAAAAACACTAAAGGAAACAAAAGCCTCATGAACAGCTGGAATAGTTCCTTAAGTATGCATTTTTTTCCATAAAGAATATTATTCATTAATAAAAAGGTTTTATTCATGTTCCAACAACGGATATTATTCATTCCTTCTGTTTTGGGAAAAATGGTGACTATTATCTTCAAATGAAAGAAGAAAAAATGTTAATCTATGTTTTCCATATAGACCTATAGCATTACTAAATGTATGTATGTCAGTTTTATTAAAATATTAAAATTAATTCTGCTATTGGTAACATATTAAAATCAAACTGGCTTTATGGTATAATATTTAAAAAATAGTATTAATTGATTCTGTGGATTATAACAAACAGGAATTTAAAGCTTATAATTACTAGCCATAGAAGAAGATGTTTGATTTCTTAATTCTACAATCTTTAGCATATAAGATTTTTGGATGGCTCCTAGACTCTTTATACTTTGTTTTATTTGCCCAAGTTATCAAAATATTATCAAATTCAGTCTGGCAGAGTGCATATGTAGAAGGCTTCAAGGCAAATGATCGTTACTGGGGCTTGGGCATGGCATAATGGGCAAGGTATTTACCTCACAGACAAGAGGAATAGGGTTTCATTTTTACCAAGGTAGATTGGCTAAGCTTATAATGGTCCACAAGGACAACTACCCTAGCAAATACCTATGAACTTATAAATAAAATATTACTATTTGAAGTTGGTATATTGTTCATTTTGACTAATCTTTATTCTTCTATACTTCATTCCATCTCTGTTTAAAAACTTTTGAAAGGTATCTAACCTAAACTTTATTAAACATAAGCTAATACTATCTTATTCAGTCAACATGTAGAGTCCAATCTAAAAGATGCTTATTCTTATGATTGAAATTGTAAAAGTCAAGTATTCATTAATAATATTGTCAAATAATTTAGATAATATTTATAGATTCACTGATTCATAGGCATTCTTAAGGCATTGAGCCTTATTATCATTCATTGGTTGTCAGTGCTCTTCCTCAGGCCACACCACCTTTCTTGAGGAGGGCCATACCCTTCAGTCTCTGAGCAAATCTCCAGGAGGGCCATGCCATTCAGTCTCTGGGTACATTTTTTTGATGCCCGTCTGGTTATCTAGGTTATTTTTAAAGGACAATAGTGAGTTTCACTGCTTATTGTGTGAGGAAATTCTTTCCAGAGGGTTTGGAGGTGCTAGGCTATAAAACTTTCCCTTTACCATGTTTTATTTATCTGTTGATGAAGATGTAGGTCTCTGGTTCTAGTATTTGTAGAGATATTGAACTTGTGTAGATATAGGTGGTCCAGGCCAATCAGGTGCCTGAAGGTATGGTAAGTGAGACAGAGATCTCCCCTAAAAAGCCTATACAACACTGATTAAAGGGATAGAGCTTTCATCCTGTTTTGGTAGCTCAGTGACATTAGGCTTGTAATACTTTTGGTTGGCAACATTTGAGGGCTTTTCTATCTAGTTCATATGTTTAGTGAGATAAATCCCAGTGTAGGTAGTGTACTCGATAATTATCCTGATCAATGGTGATTGTGAGGGAATGAAGACCACTTTAGATGTAGATTTATAGGTTCATAGCTAGGTGCCAGGCTAGCTATCCTTCTGGGCCATCTTAAGCCTTGACAATTTTTCTGTGAGGTAAACACCTTAGTTATTATGCCAATCCCAACCCCCCTTCTAATGATATTCTGTGGAAATTAGCTGGGTAAATAATAGGATTTCCTGGAAACTGTTGTCACATGCTGTTCAAAAGAGAGGGAGTGGTGTATTGTCTATACAACATTATAATTGGATGTATTCTGTACCAACAACTATGATACTATATTTTTTAGCAATTAATTTGAGCACATTTTTCATCCAAGAAGGGTTTACCAGGGAGATTTCATCATGGAGAGTTTAGGAGTCATAGAGGCACATAACAACCTCTCAATTTTCAGTCATCTGCTAACTTTGTTATCCAGAGGTCTTAGCTCTCCACTTATAGATCTGGGAAGGAACTACCAAAAACAGTGGACCCAGCACCGAGACATGAGAGACACCGCTGGACATTTTTAAACCCTTCTGATGAAGCACCTGCAACTTTTGTATTGTGGATCCTGTTTTTTTCTGCAAGTTTGCCATCTATCTTAACACAATATGGGTTGATATCCAGCTTAATTAGAAGAATATTATTCAAATCATTGAAAGAAGGGCATCCAAATAGAATATGATTTCATTTTACCTTTGAAGATTACTTAAATTTAGTCAAAGTGACACTAGCTCCCATGATATTGCCTGTAATTCAAACCACATTAAGGAATGTGTTTCACTTGTTATTGAGGAAGTAGTTTGAAATACATACAATCTCAACCACATATCTCAAACACAGAAATCTTACCTCCAGGTTATAACATCTTTCACTCTGACAGAATGAATAAGAGCGGTGGAGGTGTTGCCATTCTCTACTCTAAACAACTTAATCTCGTCCCACTTTCCATTTCTATACCTAACTTTGAGCATGCTGAAAGTCTTATTGTAAACTGTCCCCTAAACTCACACAAAAAATTTGCCATAACCTCTTTCTATATACCTCCAGAGAATAATATTCTTGTCCTTGAGAACATTCTCTCATGGTTCACTCAATATGTACCATGCAAAACTGTTATTCTTGGTGACGTAAACATAGACTGGACTAAACTTTCAACTACATCTCCTAATCTCAGTCTCAGTCTTTACAGCTTCCACCATCTCATCTCATCCCCCACTCGGGCTAACAAAAACTCCATTTCTGGACCCACCTTAGACTGGATCTTTACCTCACATCCTAGCCTTTATCCTTATTTAGCCTTTATTATTTATTATTATTATTATTTATTTATTTAAGTGCCGTGGGGCACTTCCTAATTCTTTAAGCAACCATTCCCCTACCTATATCCACATATTCTCCCAACATCCACCTAATGACCACCTGTGTAGAGAATGTCAGAAACTTACCCATTTCAATCTAGATACTTTTAACTCTAAATTGTCTAACATAAACTTGTCCTTCTTTCATCACTTCCCTCTCAACTAGGTTGTAAAATATTTCAATAATATATTTCTAGACATACTTAATTCACTGGCACCTACCTGAAAATCAGAATAAAATCTAACTTTGCCCCTTGGCTCACAAAACCTACCCGCTCCATTATGCATAAAAGAGACAGTGTCTGGAAAGCCTGGGTCAAAAACAAATCTCCCCTAGTTCAAAGATACAAAGAGCTTAGAAACCTGTCAAAAGAACTAGTCAACAATGATAAAAAAATAATTCTTCTCCACATAATCTAGCTTACAAAAAAATCCCCCAAAACTTCTGGACAACCATTAATAATCTTTTTTTTTATTCTGGAAACCCTACCACTCCCAACCCCTTCCCACATAGTATAGCTACTAAAACAGCCACTCTCCTAATCAACTATTTCATAGAAGCAATCCAAAAACTTACTCAAAAATAGCAATACTTCCTCTACCTTTCCTTCATCCAACATAACACCTTCCAATACCTTCTCATTTAAACCAGTTTCAACCACCTTCATCAAATCTCTCCTGACCAAACTCAAACCTTGCTCTCCCTCCTCTGATGAATTACCTTCCTACTTTTTTAAAATTGCTGCAGAATCCATTACCTACCCTGTCTCTATACTCATAAATTGATCCATTACTGAAGCCTGTGCCCTGAAATATGGAAATCCTTCTTCACAATCCTACTACACAAGCGCAGAAACTCTACCTACCCTTCTAACTATAGGCCCCCATAGGTATCCTGTCCCCTATCTCCAAAATTCTGGAAAAGTGCATTCATACCCAGTTACTCAAACACCTGATTGAAAATAACCTGCTTATTTCTACCCAACATGGTTTTAGGCCCCACCACAGCACATCCACTGCACTACTTTCCTTCACCCAAACAGTAACTGAAGCCCATGACACCAACATTCTGATATCTTGCTTATTCCTTGATCTCTCCAAGGCCTTTGATACCGTCTCTCACTCTAAACTTCTGACTACACTTTCTGACCTCCATCTTTCTAGCTCCTCTGTAAACTGGTTTTCCAGCTACCTGTCCAATAAGCAACAATCCGTTCACTGGCAAACTGTCTTCTCCCCCTTCCTTCCAGTCCACACAGGTGTTTCTCAAGGATCTATCTTGAGCCCCCTCCTGTTCAATATTTTCACAAACAAACTACATTCTACTTGTAAGCTCTCAACACTACCACAATATGCTGATGATTCCATACTTATCTCCACTGCCCATAGCATTCCTGATCTTTTACCACTCACTCAGGGCACCTTCTCATCTGTCCAAACATGGGTCTCAGACAGTCAGCTAGTACTAAATCCTAAAAAACAAAACAACTTCTCTTCTTTCCTTGAACATTGGCACAACACAAATTCTCCTTTGCTATCACCCCCCTCAGCAATACCATCATTAAACCCGAACCTCATATCAAACTACTTGGCACCATTATCGCCGATGAACTAAAAGTTGATATACACATCCAACAATGTATATAAAAAAAACACCAGAAACTTGGTCTACTTTATATAAATCAAAAATTCCTTACACCTTCCTCCATACTCTCTCTCTGGTTTATTCACTCCTCTTACCTTGTCTACTCCACACTGCCCCTATCCTTACTAATATTCAATCTACACTACTGTCCATACTTGAACAAACATACAATAAAATAGCCAGATTTACCAATAATCTCCCTTACAATTCCCATTACTGTCTTGCCCTTACGACACTTAAATGGCCTGAATTCTTTCACCAACTACTACTTCCTCAATTACATATCATACACTCCATTCTGAATAATCCCTCTTCCTGCTCCTCTCTATCCAACCTAGTATCTTACTACACCCCCCCTCTGGCACCTTCGTACAATTGACAAACACCTCCTTGATATCTACAGACCTAAAAAGGACATTGGAAAGTCCCTTTATAAGTACTCAGTAGCATGTCTGGAGCACACTCCCCCTCAATATAAGAAACATTTCCCAAAAGCACCTGTTTAAATGAGAACTAAAACACTATCTGCAAAATACTTGGTGCTCCCCATGCCAAGCCCCCACATGACAACTGTTCCACTTACTTATCTTCTACTCTGTTTTGATCTATCACCTCTTTTTTGTTTTTTTTTTCTCTCTGTCATGTTATTTAATTTTTTACCCTCCTGTATCCGTGGTGGTGCAGTGGTAGCGTTGTTGCCTCACAACAAGAGGTTCTCCCATTTGATTCTCGACTGGACTGCGGGGAGTGCCTTCTGTGTGGAGTCTGCATGTCCTCTCCATGGTTGGGTGGGTGCTCGAAAGACATGCGTAAATGGGTGTGCCTTCGTTGAAGGTTGAATGTTGAGCTGGCACCTCGGAGTTCATGAAAATCTACTGCCAATCATTAGCAGACCGGAGTTTTGCTGTGGCAACCCCTAACCGGGAAAAGCCGAAAGACAAACAACAACCCTCCTGTATTAGAAACATGTAGGTTATTCTAATACTATGTCTCTTACTTTTAATACTGAGAGTACATATTATATATTGTATACTTTTGTAATGGTATTTTCATTGTATTATGAAGTACTGTGCTGTGAACTGTATCTTATATCTTTATGTTACGTGCTTGTACATATGACCACTATGTATTTGTTTTACCTTTTGCATGGCTGTAAATTGTCTGGAGCTTTTCTCCTCGGGTCCCTACTCAAAATGGGCCCTTGGCTCAGTTGGACTAACCCTGTTAACAAATGTCAAATAAATAAATAATATCCTTTCTTTGCTACCATTTTAGATCTAGAATAAAATTTATACTTCTATTAGAACATGGGAGAAAAGTGGTGCAGTATTTCTACCACTGAGTCCTATATTATAGCATCCATTCTCAAAATTGTAGTTCAAGTGATAACATGTATCATAAAGTACAAAACAGAAAGAGAAACATGAAATTACAGATGATGTAAAAAACTTTAAAATTCATAATAAATCATAGGATCATAGCAGAGTACCAGGGTAACAACCATGAAGAGCCTTTTTAAGCCTAGCGATGCTTTCCAAAAATATTACAAAGGTATTAGTCCCATAGGTTCTGTAGGGAGTATAAAAACTTGAATGGTTGTGCATTTACAAGCTGCCTCAATCTATTGCATTCATGGGTGCCAGACCCAGGGTAAGTTTGTGATTCTTCTCCCACTGATCCATGTTTTGCTTGAATAGGAATGGGGAAGAACTTTGTTTCCCATGGATGGGAAGCCTGTGCCAGAGAAGGGGTAGCATCCAACATACATACCTGTCCCTCCAGCATGTCCTACTTATGTTACAGGTGAGGTTTAGCTCCCTGGATTGCATGTTTCTGATGGTATTCACTTTGCTGATGTGCAGTAAGACTGTTAAGGCAAGATCAGGTGATGCTTTGTAGGCCAGGTATATGTTACCTCTCAGAGGTGGTCCACGTAGGACTTGTTTTCTAAACCACATGTTCGTTTTGTGAGGAATCTCTGTGGGCACCACAGATTTTGCATATGTATGGTCAGGTACAAAGTTGTATTCTACGCAACAATTGGTATTATAAAGGCAGAGAACAATCGAAGAATGACATTATTGGACCTGAATGCCATACCCTTGTTTCTAAGTTGCCCAACATAGAATAATAATCTGAAGTAGTTAACTTCATTTGTCTGCAACCTTTGGGAATTGGATTCGACCTCGGATCCGAGCCGGCAATCTTTCATAGCTTAGATCCAAGCTCCTAGCTCCTCCCCTTCACCCATAATCCCCTGCCATCCCTGACTGACCTCAGATCTAGTTTGCCGCACTTCTTGTCAGCAGCTAGGTTTTTGAGCTCCTGGTTTTGTAGGGTCTTGTGAGAGTTTTGTGAGAGTTTTTAAATATTTTTATTATCCCCTTAAGTGTACGAGTGTGTTTTGTGGTCAGGTTTCCCTTTTTTGGCTAAAACTAATACCCTTTTAGGTAAACTTACCCTCCCTCCCCTTCGCTGGTCGTAGCTTCTGTGTGTTGTGTGTTTGGGGCCTAACAAGTGTGTTTTTTCTTTAAGATGTCTGAGGCCCCAAAACCCATCTTTTCCAAGTGCACCAAGTGTGGCCATAAGCTCTCCCCAGCGGATGGCCACACTCGGTGTGTACAGTGCCTTGGGGTTGAACACCTTTCCTCTGGGTCTTCCATCTGTGCGGCATTCAACCCCAGGGCACTGAAGGACCGGAGGTCGAAGCTGATCCTAGCGGGACTTTTGCCCCCGGATTCGGCTTCGGCCTCCGGTGCTTCTGTGGCCTCCTCCCCGGCTTCGGCGGCGGCCACTCCTGCCTCTCTCCCTCCAGTCGGGACTCCAACTCCCGCTGCAGCTCTGGAGGAGAGGGAGGCCAGGAAAGAAAAAAGGAGGGAGAAGCACCACAAGCGGCGGGCCGAGGCCTCCACTTCGGCCCCCCCAGCTAAGCGGTCTTCTCCGTCCAGGGCTTCCCGGTCTCCCCCTTCTCGGATCCAGTCTCCGTGCTTCTCACCAGGCCCCGAGGAGGAGGAGACCCGATCTCTGTCGAGGTCATCGAGGCGGCATTCCCGGACAGCCTCGGTGGCCTCGTCGAGATCGACTCGTAGCCTTTCCGACGAAGATGTGAACCAGATGATGCGAAGGTTTCTCCAGGCCCAACTGCAGATGGGAGTGCTCCTGCCCCCCCCCTCCAGGGGGGAGCTCGACACCTTTCTTTGCCCCGATAGCTACTTCTCCGACCCGCTTACCAGGTTTGGAGCCTTCGGAGCCGAGCAGCCTTGGAGCTGGAGGTGGGTTGGCGCCGAAAGTATCGGGTACTTCGGCGCCGACTCTTCCCTCGAGCCTGTGGGGTCCGTTTCTGTCAGATCTGGGCTCTTGGAGCCGTGGGCTGAGCATCGGATCCGAGGGAATCAGTGTGTCTTCGGCACCGTCTAGGTCGGAGCACACTGGTCCATCGGATCCGATGGCTTCGGCGCCGACCCCGATCCATCCATCGGATCAGAGCAAGGGTCTGCTCTCGGATCCCAGAGAGAGCGGCTCTCCCTCGGCTTTCGATGTGGTGGAGAGGGCACTGTCGAGTGCTTCCAGGCTCCCGGTCCTTGCTTCGGCTCCGCCCCGCACTCCCTCTCTGTTGAGTCTGGCTTCCATCACCCGGCCCCAGGGACAGCCTGCTTCGATGTCCCAGGTCATTCCCTTGGAACAGAACGTGGCTGGTGAGACGTCCTCGGACAGCCCCCCGAGGATGTCCCTCACAAGCGAAAGTGCAAGAGGAGGCACGTGGACGCCCCCGAATCCTTGACTGATGACACGGATTTGGATGAAGGGGAAGGCTCCCCTAGGTCACCCCCCGAGGATGTCTCCTTCAGAGACATCATGGAAATGCTCATGATAAGTGGGGGATGGTCTGCCCCCAAGGCTTCCTCGGATGAATCCGTGTTCCTGGAGGCATTTGAAGCAGGCCCATCTACCTCTTGGGTGTCCCCTCCACCCGACCCCTTAGTGGACCTTAATACCACTAGGGCGTGGAAGGAGCCGGACACTGTGGAGCCAGTCCCCAAACTCCCGGACAAGATCCTTAGTCCACCCTCCGAGAGGTCCCATTGGAGCAAGGGTCCCCCATAGATGCCATGTTGGTGGTGGCGGCCACCAAGAGGGAATTAGCTCAGGAGTATCCCTCGGTCCATCCACCGAGCATGGAGTCCCATTTGTTGGACCGTTTAGAGAAGCAGGCTTTTAGTTCAGCGACCTTCTCGGTGAGGTCTCTGAACTACATGGCACATGTTATTCAACTGCAGTGGGACCTTATCAAAGAGTACGCTGCGTCGCCCCCAGAGTCCATGTTGGTGGAGGACAAACAGTTGTACTCCACTCGGATGGCCACTCTCAGGTCCATATCTAACACCTCTATGCAGCTGTTGTCCCACACCACAGAGGGAGCCGCTAGAGCCAGCGGAGCAGGCCTCGTCATGTGGCGTCAGGCCTGGCTCCGGCATTGGGATTTCGCGGAACCCTTCAAGGCATTATTTGCGAATGCCCATTTCGATGGTTCTGCCCTGTTTGCCAAGACCGTTCGCGAGACTTTGGTCCAGAGCAAAAAGGATGGGAAGATGTTTTCTGCTGTCGGAGTCCGCTTCTCTGCTCCCCAGAGGTCCTTCTCCAAGAACCAAAAGGGACAGAAGAAGATGTGGTTCCAGAAGTCGCAACAATCCCAGTCTGCTCCGGATCCCCAGTCCTTCCGTGGCAGAGGAGGACAGGGTGGAAGCCATCCTAGAGGCAGAGGGGGCCCGAGGAATGGTGGGTCCAGAGAAGCTTTCTCTGACTGGCCCACCCAGCGACCATAAGGGGTTGCCCGACTGCTCCTCTCTGGAGGCAGTCGGGGGACATTTTTCGAGGCACCTGGCAGCTTGGGAGTCCATCACAACAGACCGCTGGGTGCTTCGCATCATATCCAGAGGATACCAAATTCCCTTTTCTCACATCCCTCACCAACCCAAACACCTCCCCGACGTCCCACCCGATCAGAGGGAGGCTGCAGCTGCGGAAATTCAGCAGCTCTTAGGAAAAAGAGCCATCTAACACATCCCCCAGACCAGTTCGGATCGGGTTACTACTCCAGGTTCTTTTTGGTGCCAAAGAAGATGGGGGACCTAAGGCCAATCCTCAATCTCTCCCTCCTGAACCTGTCAGTAACCAAAGAAAAGTTCTGGATGGTCACCCTTCAATCCATTCTCCCCCTGTTGCGGGAGAGCGACTGGATGTGCTCGATAGACCTCAAGGATGCGTATTACCACATTTTGATGGACAAACAATCCAGGAGGTTTCTCCGCTTCTGGCTAGGAGCCAGTCATTATCAGTTCAGGGTCCTTCCCTTCGGTCTCAACTCAGCCCCCAGGGTGTTCACCAAGGTATTAGCAGTGATAGCAGCCCAACTGAGGCTTCAGGGAATGCAGGTGCTTCCATACCTAGATGACTGGCTCCTGACCGCCCCAACAAGGCATCTACTCTGCTCAGCCAGGAATTACTTTCTCCACCTTGCTCCCCGGCTGGGGATCACCGTCAACACAGACAAATACTTTCTCAACCCGACTCAGGTGATAGACTTTATCGGGGCCAGATTAGACACCAACAACTTACTAGCCTTTTTAACCACCGAGCGACTTCACACCCTGAGGCTACATGTGCGGGCCATTTTACTATCGTCGGCTCCCCCAGCAGGATTGGTCCTGAGGGCGCTGGGCTCCATGGCGGCCGCAATTACCCTGCTCCCCATGGCTCGCCTGAACATGAGGATTTTACAGTGGACTCTCTAAGTCCAATGGTCCTTCCGTCGATACCCTCTCAGTCACCCCATTCCCCTCAGCAAGGCTTGCAAAAGGGCTCTTGCATGGTGGTTATAATCACCGGACCTCCAAGCGGGATACCCTTTCTCCATGGCCCCTCCACTCACCACGGTGACCACGGATGCCTCTCGCCTCAGGTGGGGGGGCATTATGTGGGCAGGATGGTCCAAGGCACCTGGAACTATACAGAGATCTCATTGCATATAAATGTTCTAGAGATGAGGGCAGTGCTGTTGTCGTTGCAAGCACTTCAGAGCCTTCTTCCTACAGGAACAGTTGCAGTTCAGTCAGACAACATGTAGGTGGTTTGGTACATCAACAAACAGGGGGGAACCAGGTCCTACCCACTCTGTCGAGAAGCTATGAGAGTGTGGGAATGGGCGATCTCCACCAACCGCTTTCTTATTGCAATGCACATTCCGGGATGGTCCAACATCCTGGCGTACAAACTCAGTCTCACCATACTGTCTCCTTACGAGTGGTCTCTCAATCCCCAGGTAGTGAATTGGATATTTGCTGTATGGGGACAACTCTGTTGCGATCTCTTCGCCTCTCCTTCAGACACGAAATGCAACAGCTACTTCGCTCTAATTCCCCCCACCGGGGAATTCCCGAGAGACGCTCTGGTGCATGCTTGGCCTCCCGGTCTACTCTATGCTTTCCCTCCTCTACCTCTGATGCTGAAGCTTCTACAGAAAGCCAGTCGGTTGGGGAGCAAAATGATCCTCATTGCCCCATTCTGGCCTCGTCAAGCTTGGTTCCCTTACCTCTGGTCTCATCTGGTGAATCTGCCTTGGATTCTAGATCCCCTCCCGGATCTGATTTCCCACCCCCTAGGCCTCCCAGTCCCGAACCTGGACAATCTCAAGCTTACGGCTTGGTTGCTCCAGTTCCACTCGTAGCTAGGACTCCCAGTATCTCCTCCCCAGTTAAAGCTATCCTAGTAGCAGCACACAAGCCCTCTACTAGGAAAGTCTATAGGAGTAAATGGAAACGTTTTGCTATTTGGGCGGAGCGTCAGAACCTAGACCCTTTCACAGCTCCATTGCCCGCCATCTTGGATTTCCTTTCAGGGCTTTTTCATCAGGGGGCTAGCTGTTCCACAGTCAAAGTTCAACTAGCAGCTATCTCTCATTACCACGTGGGACATGAACTGGGTCCATTGATCACCACAAAGTTATGTAAGACCTTTCTGAAGGGCACCTTCCTACTCAGACCTCCAATAAAGGAAGTAGTGCCTCCCTGGGATTTGACTTTAGTACTTCAGGCCTTGACAGCTCCCCCCTTTGAACCTGCAGCTTCAGCTGATCTCAAACATTTGTCATGGAAAACAGCCTTTCTCATCGCTGTTACTTCAGCTAGGAGGGTTTCTGAACTTCAAGCCCTATGTGTAAAACCTCCTTACTTGACCTTCCACAAGGATAGGGTTTACCTCAGGACCAATCCCTCATTCCTTCCTAAGATTGCTTCCGAGGCAAATATTAACCAATCCATTAATCTGCCAGTCTTCTTTCCTGAATACCAGAACAAAGGAGAATACAAACTACATTCTTTAGATGTGCATAGACAGCTGCGTTTTTACATTCATAGAACGGCTGGTCATAGACAATCCGACCAGCTGTTCATCTACTTTGCCAAATTTAACTTAGGTAAATCTGTGTCGAAGGTCACCTTGTCGAGGTGGATTTCACAATGCATCCTTTTGGCTTATGAAAGTTCTGGCAGGCCCACACCTCAGGGAGTTTGTGCCCACTCTACTCGGTCCATGTCTACTTCTGCTGCCTTTCGGTCTAGAGTACCCCTGGATGATATTTGCTCAGCAGCCACTTGGGCTTCACCTCATACCTTCATCAACCATTATAAATTGGATATTATCTCTAGAGGGAGAGCACCCTTTGGCTCTGCAGTGCTCCGGAACATCCTTCCATGAAGGCCGCCCAAGGTACAGGTAGCTGGGGACTCTATCCAAAAGGTTGCTGACAAATGAAGTTAACTACTTCAGGTTAAGCAGTTATGTACTCACCATAAAGTTCCATCTGAGTAGGTAGACTTCATTTGTCTGCAACCGTCCCACCCTCCTTCCCCCTGACCTTCGGATGTTATTTGGCCAGAAATTTTTACTCTGCCCTTTAAGGAAGGTAGTTAGTTTCCTTTTTCAGCCTTATTGGTTATGGGCAAACTTGATCTGAGGTCAGTCAGGGATGGCAGGGGATTATGGGTGAAGGGGAGGAGCTAGGAGCTTGGATCTAAGCTATGAAAGATTGCCGGTTCGGATCCGAGGTCGGATCTGATTCCCAAAGGTTGCAGACAAATGAAGTCTACCTACTCAGATGGAACGTTATGGTGAGTACATAACTTCTTATTCCTTACTACTGCAGAAACATTATGGTTAAAGGCCAAGTTTCCATCTACATGCATTCCCAAATCTCTGACTACTGGGTCTACTCTTCGGTATGACTTATCAATATAGGAATTTGCATGGGTGGCTGTATTATTAAAAGACACTGTTATGCATTTCTTGGTATTGAGTTTAAGATCATAACTCCAGCACAAGTTATTAATGTGTGTCAGGCCTTCTTGAAGCCTGTTTGTGTCATGGGGGGATTTAGTAACTGAACCTAATTTGCAATTATCTGCAAACCTGGTCAGCCAGATGCCTTTTATATGAACACTGACTTCATAGAAGTAGGTACCAAACAGCAGCTGCCCCAGCAATGAGTCCTGAGGCATTCAACTAGTAACTGGTCTTTTTTGTAGAGATAAATTCCCCCAGTCTAACTTCTTGGTACCTCTTTAAGAGCCAGTTAGTTATTCAGTAAGTAATGTAGGGCTTAATAAAAAGTTCAGTGACTTTATTTTCTGTACCACGTTGGGTATTGTGTTGAATGCTGTACCAGTCATGGTAGGCAGTGTGCACCATCTTGCCCTCATCCATTGCTTTAGTAACCTTCACACAAAGTCCAGCAGACTGAATAAGCATGATCTGCCCTTGACAAAACCAAACTGAATTGGATGTAGTGTCTGTGATTTTCTCTGTTGCCATTTAATATGTCCGTTACTATTTTTTCATGGTTTTACATATCTGACTAGTCAGGCTTATTGGTCAATAGTTGGATGGCCCTCCCTTTTGCAGTCGGATAACTGTTGCAGTCCTTGATTCATTCAGTACAAAGCCCCTTTGGAGGCTATGATTAAATAGTGATTATACTGAACCTGTTAGCTCGTGGTTCACGCCATCAAGGACGCATACCAGGATAGTATTGTAGCCCATCGATGTAGTATTCTTGACTTTGGAGAGTTCCTTGAGAACCTGTTCTCTAGTGATAGCTAGGAGAGCTATGATTGTGGGTATTTCTTAAGAGATGACTGTAGGTAGAGGAATGTTAGAATAAGAGCTAACAGAGTTAAAACTGGAGCTAATTTTGGTGGCCAGTAGATTTGCTGTATCCTCCAGCTTAGTACAGATGGCTGCATTTACAAGTAACCCAATACAGTGCTGTCATTAGACTGATTTAATAATAAATGCTAGGGAAAGTTAGTAAACACAATAGTTTATTCCTTTAAACAACCGATTCTTCACTATTCTGAAAAAAAAGTCACCAAGTAATAACAAAGTTAGAAAACATAAACCTTGGCAGCTGCATTTCCTTTATTAGATTACAAGAACTTTTCTTATAATTTAAGAAAGGTGTTGCAGTTGGCAAGGTGTATGTTTTTTCATAATAGTTTATTCCTTTGCCAACAAGCTGTATTTATTCAGTAGTAAAATGTTTCAATTTTTTATTTATAAATATAATTTAAAGATGGGTATTAAAATATCTCCCCTTTTCTTTACTAAAGCTCATATAGAGAGAGTTAAATATAACAAAATGTAAGACAGGTGGCTGAGAGAATTGTTCTTATTTTTAACTGCTTGAAAAGAAATGCCTATTTCATCTATCACCCCAAATTATTTATGTCTCAGAATAACACTCTTTCTCAATTTCCTCTCCAAAAGCACCCCCTAAAATCAGTCAATGTCTATAAAGAACTAATAAAATAACGAGTAACAATGCTTCTATCTCAATCTTTCCCATGGTCTTACTAATTATTATGTCTTAACATTTGAAACTTGAATAATGTTTTAAAGATAACCAAAGTGGTACTGTTATCTGTATAGTTTTTTATTTACTTTATCGTATAACTGTTACTGGAGCTTTTAACCCTGGGCCTCTGCTGAAAAAGGGCTACATTACTAGCTCAGTCAGACATTTCCCGGTCAACAAATGTAAAATAAATAAGAAATACACTTTTTTTCAGCTGATGGTATAATGCATAATTATAGACTGATTCCAGCAGACTAGCTAACTCTATATATGTATATATGTATATATATAT
>NC_056739.1:441518578-441528578 GCF_019279795.1 Protopterus annectens
AGCAACCTTGTACGACCACATACAATGCCAAGCAGATTTGCTAGGTTTGTAGACAGAGAGGAGTTTTTGGTCACTGGATCGCAATGACAAAATGGAAACATAGTTGTGTGGAATGTTTTTAGTGTTGGGCATATACATACATATGTGTGTGTGTGTGTGTGTGTGTGTGTGTGTCTATTGGTTTCCAAAAAAGAACTGTTTAATGTCAGTGCTATTGAATAAACATCTAAATCTGTTTTGTCGTTAACACTGTAAACTCAGAATGGCTCATACAACTTCCATTATAGATGTTATTGCAAATACAGAATCAATAGTAATGGTCCAAATATGTGTGGCAGAGATTAAACAATTATTATGCATTCTGTTAGTCACACAACTCTTTCACTTGTTTTGAAAATCTTTGCTAGGAGGTTTGTACATTGTGCATTTTATATTCCAGACTAGACAGTGAAAATAATAAGAATGATATGTGATGTAATAATATGAGTAATGATGATTGACAGCATGCATGTTATGACTGTTAATCTGTATCATAGTTTCAGGAGAGGTTCCAATCCTTAACTCAAGCCTAATGTACAGATACATTTAATATAACAAAACACTTAGGATTATGTAATTCTACTCCCACATGTCTCAAAAAAGATAAGCTACTGTTCCTTTGGCATCTTTTATCTGTAGCTATAAATAATTACTAAAAACTAGAAAAAGATGTTATTCCTCCTATGTATGAATTCTTAACTATAACTATTTTGTTTGAAGGACAAATTAGCAATGCTCAAATAAGGCTAAAAGAATCTTTGCTGAATTATACATTTTTGTCAAAATTAGCATTAGTATTAATTAAATTTAGTGTGAATACCTTATGACTATATGATAGTATTGCTTTACTCAGTACTCTATCATCTTTATTATTATTATTATTATTATTATTATTATTATTATTATTATTATTATTATTATTAATAAAAGAAATGTGCTGTATTAAGACTATTTGAATATGTAGACACACCATGAAAATAATATAAATAGATGATATTGTTTAGATTGATATGTTTTTGCTTTGCTTTTATTCCAAATCAAGATATAATGTCAGTGTACTAGTAACATTATTTACTACAGCAGCTAATAGTCAAAAGTTTATTGGAAAGAACATAATTTTTATATCATTATCTTAACTTTAAGAAGTGGATCATGAGCACTGCTTTATTATATTGTCAGCATTGCCTGTGTAAAAGTGGGCTTTAAGCAGTGTCCTTTATAACATTGTTAATATTGCCATATACAGTGATAGGTTACCATCCTTGCTGTTTATGATAGTACCAACCCTGCCATGTTTAGTAGCAATAGCAGATTCTGAGCACTACTGTGTATAACAGTGTCAACACTGCCATCTGTAATAGCAGATTCTGAGCACTACTGTGTATAACAGTGTCAACACTACCATCTGTAATAGCAGATTCTGAGCACTACTGTGTATAACAGTGTCAACACTACCATCTGTAATAGCAGATTCTGAGCACTACTGTGTATAACAGTGTCAACACTACCATCTGCAAAAGCAGATTCCGAGCACTACTGTGGATAATACATGCCTGTATTTTTAGCCGAACGGGTGTAATGGCAGCACTGCACTGTACAGTCGTGAGTTGTTGGCACTGCTGTTGTACAGTTGTGTCAACATTGCCATGTATAACATAAAACCATTATGATCCGGTCACTGATTATAACTAACTTGTTATGTGTTAAAGAAATAAAGGTCAAGAATTTTCTTTAAGAGCAGAACTTAGGTAATCTCTTGAGGTGACTCTTAACACCTGTAAATGAATGAGTGTGTATATACCTTTAAGAAGCTATCTAGGGGCTTGCACTAGAGTATAAATACTGAGCATATGTGAGCCTGACTAACAATTTTGTAGTTAGTTGTTGAGATATAAGCATGTATGTATGTAAGCTCTGCTTGTTAACTGGTTTGTTTGTATTTAAAGTTGCTGCTATCCATCCTGATGTGTTTGTATGTATTAAAGCATCTGAATGAAACTCCAAGCCTTCTTGTTATATGTGTAAGAGATGAATAAGCGACATGGTGTCAGAAGAGGGATATCTAAAAGAACATGGAGACAGTGGAAGCATACCGAAGGGGTATGGAGTCAGAAATGGCTTGGCTAAAAAGAGTTAAGGCACTTATTTAGATGTTGGTGGAATATACTTGAGGGGATCACCCTAAAATGTGCAAACTTCACAAAACAGGTGAGAAACACATTTCAGGTATTAAAACTTGCTCAGAACTATTTCTTTTCTGATAATATGAAATTAGGCATACAGAATCTTCTAAATAATGCTTTCATAAACCAATATGTATGATATTGATAGAAATATTCAAATTACTATGGAAAATGTTTGAAATAAAGTCCAAATTGCATAAAGCAAATAAAATGAAGGGGAAATTACCACATTTTCACAAAGCATATGTATTTTTGTATTAAGCAAAGATATCCAAGTTATTAGAAGTGTATAAAGTGTTTGGATGTTTGTGCAGTGTTACAGTAAAGCTATTTCACAAAGTACAGTCATTACAAGGCATATTTCACAGCGTACAGCCATTACAGACCATATTTCATGGAGTAAAGTATTTCAAAGAGTTTATTGTGCATGTAAATGTTGTCACAAGCTCGCAGAACTGTTTGTTCATACATAATTACAAGGGATATATTTTCATTGTGTTTGTGTATACTTTGTGGGCATGGCAGGTGGACTTTGAAAACCCAGTGCACTTGTGTTTGACAGTAATATTGCTGAGAAATGGAGAGTGTTTGAGCAAGAGTACAACATTTTCATACAGGCTGCATTTTCTGGTAAAGATGGCCATAGAAAGGCATGTATTCTACTTAATTTAGCTGGGTCAGAAGCCATTGAAAGGGAGCACTCATTTGTGTTTGCGCCTGCTATTTATGCTGGAGAGGGGGAGAACCATCATATTGTTATACAGGCTGAGTCAAGGGAGGACCCAGAGTACTTAAAATGTAAATTTAGAGAAATGTGTAACCCCAAAACAAATGTTGCAATGGAAAGGCATTTATTTTACACAAGGGATCAAAAGCTTGATGAAACTTTTGCAGCATATATAACTGACCTGAGAAATAAAGCTAAAATGTGCAGATTTGGTGACTTAAGGTATGATTTGATAAAAGACAGACTTGTGTGTGGTATAAAAGATGATGCTATGAAAAAGAATTTGCTTCATGACAGTGATTTAACTTTGAATGAGCCATTAACATCTGTCAGATTTACGAGCTCACAGAAAAGCACACAAATTAGCTCTACAGGGCGCAGTGATAAAGCTCATGTTGATAGTATGTAGCATGTTATTACAAGAAACAGGTTAATCCCTCAGATCCACATGCTCCAGGGATCTAAATCTTGTCATCACAATGAACAAAACATGCTGGAGGGATAGGTTCCTGACCCAGAGATTTTCCATACTCTGGAATAGACTGCCCATACATGTCAAGCAGAGCGCCTCCTTGGCCCTCTTCAAATGGAACCTTGATGATTGGATGGGAGATAGGAAATTCACCCCGGGGATCATGTCATTTGCCCTGCTAGACAGGGGTCCAGAGAAGTAAATATTGTGGGAAGAAATATCCAGGGAATTGTTATGGCTAGGCTTGTATTGGCCCTAGGGCCGATAGCCTAGTACCAATCTATGAACCTATGAAACAGGCCCAAATATGTGGCAGCAAATGTAACCCATGCAGCACTAACTGGTAAACCCCAAAACTTTCTAGCACATTCCAGACTTCACACGGTCTAATAAGAGTGAGCCAGCAAATTCAAAGCATGGGCCCCAACCCAGTTTCATTGTCATCTGCCGTAATTGTGGTGAACGCTATGAATCTAAAAGAGAAAAGTGTTTAGCTTTTTATCAACAATGCCACAAATGTAATAAATGGAATTACTTCAAACGATTTTGTAAATCAAAAGGTCCACATTATTTTATTAAAAGGGAACATTTTAAGAAAAGAGTTGATCAATTAGACAGTGGCAGCACCACTCTTTATGTTGATGGTGTCTCAGTGCTTCATGAAACAGTCAATGCAGTAGATTTAAGGGCAAAGAATGAAGTATTTTGTACTGTTCAGATAAATGGCAAACCCACAGAGCTCAAAGTTGATACAGGTTCCAAGTTCAATGTTATATCAGCAGAAACATTTTGCTAGAGTGTGTAAAGGTGAAAGGCTTGATTTGGCAAGGTTCATAGGTAAGTGCTAGGCTATCTGCCTGAGGGCCTCTATAAGCCTAGCCAGAATGTGTTGGCTTTTGCCGCTCCCTTAGATTAGTTCCCTGTGCCTCTGTCCAGCAGAGCCATTAGTTCCCTGTGCCTCTGTCCAGCAGAGGAATTGCAGTGATCCACAGGGTACATTTTCTGTTTCTCATCCACTCATCAAGGTTTCTCTTGAAGAGTGTTAGTGAGGGGTTCTGCATAATGTAGATTGGAATCCTGTTCCAAAGCATTGGGAGGCTGTGGGATAGGAATCTATCCCTCCAGCATGTCCTATTTATCATTGTGGTGAGGTTTAGATCCCTAGAGTGTGCGGCTCTTGGGGATTTGTTTTTTATTAGGTGGAGCATGTCCATCAGTTCTGGGTTGGACATGGCCTTGCATGTCAGGCAGAGATCACCTCTGAGTAAGAGGTATACAACCGAGTACAGCTGGAGTTTCTTCAGTCGGGCTGCAGAGGGCATCTGTTTGAGGCCAGTAATCCTCTTGGTGAGGTACTTCTGTGGTCTTTCCAGCTGTTGCAGGTGTTTTGTTAGCTACATCCCAAATGGGGCATTGTACTCTATGATGGATCTGATGAGTGATGAGTAGACGGGCACAATAACCTCTTATATTCTAGATGCGAACCCTTTTGTGATTAGGTGGGCCACATAGAAGGATTTTTTAACCACCTTGGCAGAGATTACTATCTACTTGGGTCCCCAGATCCCTTATTACATTCTCTGTATTTTGGGGACTACCACATATGTGGTAGTTTGCGGGTACTTTGTTTTTTCCAAAGGGGATGACTATGCTCTTTTTGGCATTCAGCTTGAGGCCATGATTTTGACACCAGGTATCCATCTCAGTGAGACCCTTCTGGAAGATGTCTGTATCAGCCGAAGTGTCAATCATGGCCCCCAGTTTGCAGTCATTTGTGAACTTGGTCAGCCATAGTCCTCCTGTGCTTGCCTGTACCTCTGAGTGAGACGTATATACCGAACAGGAGGGGTCCCAGGACTGAGCCCTGGGGGACGCAACTTGTAACCGGTTTAGAGTCAGACCTAGAGCCTGCAACTCTCACAGTGTGGATTTTATCCGTGAGCCAATTGGCAACCCATCTTGTGACATAGGGGTTTATGTTCAGGCTGGTGAGCCTGTGTATAATACCAGAATGGGGAATGGTGTTGAAAGCCTTTGTGAGGTCTAGGTAGGCTGTGTGGACCTCCTTTCCCCCTTCTAAAGCCTTGGTAACTGTCTCAAAGTAGTCCACCAGGTTTAGGAGGCATGATCTGCCCTTAACAAAGCCAAAGGTGTGTGAAACTTGTTGCTTATGGAGGTGAAGAAATTCAAACCAAAAGCAAAGTAGTGTTTTCATATTACTTTGCCAGAAGAAGCTACAACCTATTATTTTATGTGGTCAAGAGGCATGTCTAGTCATTGTTAGGGCTCAGAGACAGTTTGAAAATGGGACTGCTTTCATTTAATAAGGAAGTCTACCATGTTAGCTTAAAAGACCACTACTCTAATTTTGCCCAGCACATTTTTTCTAGCTATGCTGATCTGTTCCAAGACAAACTAGGCAAATGTACAGTTGTAAACGCCATGAAGTTTGACCCAGAGGTCAAGCCAGTTGTCAGGCCAGCACACAAAGTTCCATTAGCCATGCAGGATGGGTCTATATTAGAACATCGACTTTTTAAAATGTCGAATGTTCTAATATCAACTCCTATTCAGTGAACGCTGACAACTTCGAACATGCAGAACAGCAAATTTTTTCCCAGGGAAAAAATTTGTTGTTCCAACATACATACACACAACATAAGCACACCAAACAAACAACAATCCACACACATACACCTAAAATCCTACATCTAACCCTACATTAAACTGTACATACACCACTAGCTATCCACTTACCTTAACCCAAACGCTAACCCTAAGGTCCGTCACTATCGCACACTCACCTCACCCACGCCCGAACCCTAACTCACCTACCCCACCCTAACCCTCATGTCCACACAATCGCACACTTACCTGACCCGTGCCCTAACCCTAACACACCTACCCCGTGCCCTAACCCTCACGTCCACACAATCACACACTTACCTGATTCCGACCCGTAACTTTCCACCACAGTGCTGAAAATAGCGAAGCCAGAGGAACGGCCAACCGAATTCCTTCCCTAGGAAGAAATTAGGTGTTCCGCAGCTTCTCTATTTTCAGCGTTCACTGAATAGGGGTCGATATTAGGACATTTGAAGTTGTGAACCTTCGAATAATATAGACCAATGCAGGACAGAGTCAAAGCTGAATTAAATAAAATGGTGTGACAAGGTGTGATTTGTCCAGTTGAAACTCCAACTGAATGGGTATATTCTACGGTGGTTGCTCATAAGAAAAGCTCAGATGACATCAGAATATGTACTGACCCACGAGATTTGAACAGAGCACTAAAAAGACCTTGTCACCCAATGTGCACAGTTGAAGAAGTTGCAGCCTTGATGCCAAATGCCACTATTTTTTCTGTCTTAGATGCAGAGTTCATTTTGGCAAATTCATCTTGACTGAAAAATCATCATTGCTAACTACTTTCGGTACTCCGTTTGACAGGTACATATTATTGAGAATGCCATTTGGGATAAATTCTGCAAGTGAAGTCTTCCAGTGTGCAGTGGAGCAAATTTTTTGTGGATATCCTTGTGCTATTATAGTAGACAACATACTAGTAGGAGGTCATGATGAAGCTGAACATTACAGAAACCTCATAAAAGTTCTAAAAAGGGCACATCAAGTGAGTCTTAAGCTCAATCCACACAAATGCAAATTCAGGCTACAAGAAGTTACTTATGTTGGTCACTTATGTATGAGTACTGGCATATGACCAGACCCTTCAAAACAAAGAGCTATTCAAGAGATGCCAGGTCCAAACAATGTTCATGCCCTGCAACGTTTTCTTGGCATGGTCAACTACCTAGGCAAGTTCATTCCAGACTTGAGACAACTTTCAGCACTACTCAGAGAGCTAAAATGTAAAGATGTATCCTGGTCTTGGTTAGAGCAGTACCAGACAGCATTTGTTGTCCTGAAACAGTGAATTGCTAGTCCGCCAATGCCCAGAGACTATGACGTTCACAAACCAGTTCCACTTTCCTGTGATGCTTCAAAATTTGGTCTTGGTGAGTTATTCTACAAGAGAATCAAACTTTTTCCTATGCATTGAGAACTCTTATCAAAACTGAACAGCAGTGTGCCCAGATTAAGAAAGCTTTTGGCAATTGTGTTTGCATGTTCCAAGTTCCATGATTATGTTATTGGTATACCTATCCAGATCGAAATAGACCACCAACCATTAGTCACTATCTTGAGAAAGTCAATTAATTCACCTCCTGCCAGACTGCAACATATGATGCTGAGATTGCAAAAGTATAGTTTCAATCTTGTCTACAAGAAAGGCAAACTTCTTTATCTTGCTGATACGTTATCCAGATCACCCAGAAATATCACTGAACAGAATGAAAATCAAGATTCTCATTCGATTGATGATTTTGAAGTCATGGAAGAGAGACATTTTTCTTCCACATGTCTTGATAAGCTGAGAGATCACAAAGCCACAGATCCAGTTTTACAGAGGCTCAACCACTTTATCAATCAAGGATATCCATCAAAGCAATCTAGTTTACCTCAAAAAGTACAACTTTATTTTCCATAGAGAGATGAGATTTTTGGCTGACAAAGGTATCATAATGCAGCCAGAGTACGTTACTATCTTGCATCATGGTCACCAGGAAATGACTCTACCAAAAGAAGGGTTAATATTTTGTCCTTCTATGTCACAAGACATTGAAAGAGCACTTTCATCTTGTTCAGTGTATAATAGTACAAAGCCACATCAACAGAAGGAACCATTTCAGCTTAACCAGATTCCAGAACTATCTTAGTCAACAGTGGCCACTGATATCTTTGAGTGGAATGGTCAACATTATTTGGTGTTAGTAGACTCTTACTCTAATTGGTTCAAGATTGACCTAGTTCCTAAACTAGCATCCAGTATTGTCATTACTTAGATGAAGCAGAATTTTGCTGTTCATGGAAGTCCACACAAAGTTATTTCTGGCAATGGCACGCAATTTACAAGCCAACAGTTCAAAAGATTTGCTGAAGGATGGGTCTTTACTCATGTCTCAAGAAGTCCAGAGTACATGCAGTCAAATGGTTTGGCAGACCATGCAGTGAAAAGTGCAAAGCAGTTACTAGAGAAGTCAAAAAGAGACAATAGTAATGCTTTCCTATATCTCTTGAATCTCAGAAATGTTCCTCATGAAAAACATCTTGGTTCACCTGTTCAGAGACTTCTGTTGAGAGAAACCAGAACCACATTACCAATCAGTAGTCAATTGTTTGTTCCATGTGTCAAGCATAACGGATCAGTGAAAGCCAATCTGTTGAAGAAGCGCCTATCCCAGAAGTCCTGCTATGATAAGACCAGCAAACTGCGCAATCCATTATGAGAAAAAAAAGTGGCAAGGATGCAGACATCCAAAGATTATGATTGTATCTGTGTCATAAAGAATAATGGTCCAGAGCCAAGATCATATATTGTGGAATCAGAAGGAGCAACTTTTAGGTGGAATCAGAAACATTTGAGACCAGTGTCCGAGCCTATACAACAGCACGTAGTCTGTGATAAAATCTTTATCTCAGACTGAGTTGTCCAGTGTTCCAGTTCCTGAGGAAGTTCCAGAGGGCATTCCTGTTCTTGTGATGAATCCAGAAGTCCCTGATACAAGTTATGCACCACAGACTGTCCCTATTACTAAGTTTCATTCCAACTGTTATGTTACGAGATATGGTTGAATCTCTAAACCCTGTAGCAGATATGAAGCGACTTGGACATGAACACTGTGTTTCGATTCTAATGTATATAGTAATGCATGACTAGCTGTGCTATTATTTTGCATAAAAGGCAGTCTTTTTAAGAGGGAGGATGTAGATCAATGAGTGTGTGTATATGCCTTTAAGAAGCTATCCAAAGGCTTGCAGTAGAGTATAAATACTGAGCACGTGTTAGCCTGACTGCCATTTTGTAGTTAGCTGTTGAGATGCGAGCATGTATGTATCTAAACTCTGTTTGTTAACTAGCTTGTTTGTATTTAAATATGCTGCTATCCATCCTGATGTGTTTGCATGTATTAAAGCATCTGAACGAAATCCCAAGCCTTCTTGTTATATGTATTAGAGACAAATGAGTGGCAATACCCAAGTCAAGAGAAATTAGCTATAGTAATTCTTTGTAGTATGAAGAGCTTTAACTGCCCCAATGTTCTACTAGTTTCAATAATGCTAACTTGCAGACATCCTAAGCTTTAAAAGCTGATAGCTAACCATGCAACACTTTTATTTGTGGTGCTTCACGATGGTGCTTCACAACTGTTATATCCTTGCTGATACTGTTTTACGGAGGCTGCTGTGTTTGTTGCAGCCCAAGACATAATCATAATAGTTTCAATTATGTATGTACCCTTTGTTTTAATTGTCAAGTAACTATTCTATGTTATATATTATGTGGGGCTATGCTATGATTATCCAAATGTATTTTTTCTAGACTGTACTTTGTTGATGCCTCTCAAATGTATCTAACTACCTGTGTTTATAATTGTTTATAATTGTCCTGTAAACATTCTATATTGCATATTATGTGGAGCTTTTCTCCCCAGGCCTCTGCTGAAAAAGGACATATGT